>NW_010156584.1:48851-65745 GCF_000695765.1 Mesitornis unicolor
GACCTCGGGCAAAAGCGACCTTACAAAGATGGCGGCCGCCCCACAGCGCAACCCCTCACAAAGATGGCGGCGGCGGCGCGGACGTGGCCACGCTGGGACGGGGGAGCGTGGCGGCAGCTCTGCGCATGCGCTGATGTAGTCGGGCTGGGGA
The DNA here is from genome assembly GCF_000695765.1 of Mesitornis unicolor. Classification (NCBI taxonomy): domain Eukaryota; kingdom Metazoa; phylum Chordata; class Aves; order Mesitornithiformes; family Mesitornithidae; genus Mesitornis; species Mesitornis unicolor. The sequence goes on from NW_010156584.1 coordinate 49,003, forward strand.
CCATGGGCCGGAGGCGAGAGGGGCTGAGCGTGGCCCGGGAGGTGAGGGCGGGCGGTGCTGTGGGCACGGCCGGGCTGGGGCGAGGCGGCTGTTGTTGCCGGAGTGCTTCACAAGAGAGCAGTGGGTGCTGGGGAGGGCCGGGGTAGTGGGGGCTCAGGAGCCCTACCCTGACCAGGCTGTGCTGCAGTGGTGCCAGGCCCGGCTGCCACTTAATGTGCGAGGGTGGTGGCCGAGACTGAGGTGGCATCGGCCTGCACCGGGTCCTCCACGATGATCCGTCCTTCATCCCGTGCTTTCGACTGTGCGATGGCGTTTGTTTCCCTTCCTGCTGCTGAGCCCTTGAGCCTGTACAGGAAGAGGTGGTAGACGTGTGCACCCATGAAGGGGGCTTGCCCCTGACTAGCAAATCTGTGCCCAGCTTGGCCTGCGTGTGTGGTGGTGAAAGTCAGCAGTAGGCAGGGCCTGGGCTGTTGCTTTTGAGGAACCCAGTGATAAATCAGCACATGAGGTACCTGTGAATCACAGCAAGGAGAAGGGGAATAGACAGGTTTTCAAGAGTATGCCTTCTAAAGCTGCCTTTTTATTGTTGCGCTTGGGTGTTTCGTAATTTCCTGAATGGCAGGAGGGTTACTGGTAAGCTTTGTTTAAGCTTTATATCTATATTAATAAACAAGCATGTTAGTTAAGGTTTCTCTGAAGCGTAGTTCATTCTGGCTGCTGCATTGAACAGTGGTATCTGGACTGACTTGGAGGAGGCAGTGGTGAACCCATAGTTCAAGTCTGTGGGTCGTGGATACTTTGGGGACAGTAAAAGCCTGGATCTTCCTGACAAATGACTGAAGTGGGGTGGAGTTGATCTAGTGAATCTCGCTGGTCACCTCCCTGTCCTGAAGTCTTTCAGGTGAGCATAGGCACAACAGGCCAAGATAGCCTGGGTAGAAAGGCCATGGAAAGGACTTGGGGCTTGTCATATATGCTTCATCACCCAGTACTGTAAAGGTGACTGTCCTACTGTGTCCTTTGAATGGGAGATCAGTCTATAAAAGTTTTCTGGTCTATTTCATCTAGTTTGGCTTTCAGTAGAGAAACAGACATTTCTGGGCACTCTAACCCAAATACTGCCACCAAAGGGCGTTCAGAGGGAAGTGTGCTGTTTGTCCAGCTTCTCTTCAGTGACCCTGGCAGGGAAAGTTGAAATAATGAAATTCTGGTTGTTTGAGATGTGGCAGACAAGGAGAGTTGAGATGGTAGAGTCTACCTTATAAAAAGAGAGGTGGTAAAAAAGGTGAGCCTGTCAGGGACCTGCTGGTCACAGAATGGAAAAGGACTGATATTAGCTGCCACAGCAAATTCTTGAAAAGTGTTTGGAGATTTGTGGTATCTTTAGATTTTACTTTTTTTTTACAAGTTGTCATGATAGAACACACTGTTTTTGTAAGGACTGTAGAACTACTCTTCTTCGGTGTGCTATAGATGAAAACCTCTCACTGCAAAGGTACTACTAAAGGATAAAATCCTTCCTTCTTGCAATGATGAGAAAGGTACTGAATAGATGTTAGGGAGGAAGAAAACAAAATCCCTTTAAGCTAGAGGAAGAGAGGGCTGTGTTTCAGGTGTCAGAAATACCAAGATATTGATTTTGTAATTGAAACTTTCATTCCATTCAGTATTACCTTCTGAGCTGTTATGATTGTAAAGAAAACTTTCGAAATGAGTCTTAATATGACATGATGCATGGCTAGCTTTGAAAGGCCTAATCTAGGCAGAGTCATGCTTGTTTAACTGAAGTCATGATGCTAAATGAATGCAATTTTCTATATGGACAGTTATCAGATTAGCTTGCACTTACAAATTGCAGGTGTAATTGATATGAGCTGGTTTAAACTGATATAAATGTGTCTCCATAATGTGGTGATGGTTTAAACTCGTGCCACTTGTCCTTTCATGTAGCTCTGTAGTCTTTCAACAGGCAGCCTCACTGGCAGTGATGAGCTGCACAGAAATTTCTTGATGAAACTCTTCAGGAAAATGGCACTGGGAAGACTGGTCCATGGTGTAGCGACACAGTGAAAATGGAGTGAGCTTAAGAGAGTGACAAGGATGATCAAAGGTGTGAAAAACTTCTGTGCAAGAAACAATTAAGCATACCAGGTCCCTTTAAGCTTGAAAACATGACTACAGGGGGACCCGATATGGGTCTATATCCTCTGTATGCTATTGGCAATTTTAAACAAAGAATGAACATTCAATGTCCATACAAAAGTAGGGCTATTGAGTCAAACCAGCAGCTGACAAGCTCAGAACAAACAGGAGGGGTTGGTTCTCCCCACAATCCATGGCCGAGCTGTGAAACTCCTTGCCACAGGATGTCGTAGCCCTTAAAAATAAAATTGTGGCCCAGGCAACAACAGAAAAAAAAAATCATGGAAGCGAAAGAGTGGGGCTCTTAAATGCAAAGAGAACACCACCCTGTGCTCAGGCAGTGCCTGAGCTGCACAATGTCAGCTGTGTGTTTGGAGAAAGTATTGTACTGTGTATGGCTGCTTCTGACAAGGCAATGGCTGATCAGTGTCCATGCAAGAGCACAAAGAATGGGGAAAAGGCCAGCGCAGGCTTTACTCAGTAAAGCTGCTCCTACAGGATTTTTGAGAAAGCTGTGGGTGGTGGGGGCGGTGTGGCCAGGTCTGCGTGCTGTCCTGCAAAGCCACTGGTCCGAGCTGAGGCAGGGTGGGAGGACTCACTGGGTGGTCCCTGCAGGGCTGAGGGAGGAGATGCAGGTAGGATCCAGCCCTTTCTCCTTTGCCAATGCAAGGGGCTGATCTGCAGGGTTTATCTTAGACTTTGCTGGTGGATCATCCTCTGTTGTGTAGTAGCTTGCCTGGTAAATATTTCCAAGCACTCTGTGGGCACAGCATTTGTGAAATGATTTGCTAGCGTGCAGAGTGATTGCAGGAGCGTGGTGAAAATGGAAGTGTGTCCATGAGCTGCAAGTTAGCATTTGAATTTAAACAAAACTCATCTCTGCTGGTCTGATTTTAATAATCCAGCCAAATTTGTGGATGCAGGAACCACTAATTCTTCTGTGAAAAGAACTGCTCAAGTGTACTGGCAGTTGACAAGGCACAAGAAGACTGCTTGGGGATGAGTTTTTTTCTTTGCCCTCACATCTTCAGTTGGCTTTGATCTGTTATATGAGGGTCAGAAGACGAAAACCTCATTACCTAACGCTGCTGGATGTCGACGCATGTGTGATTTGGCTCTTTGCCAGTGTCTTAATTAGGGAATTCATAAAAGCAGAGGGTGGATGACAGTTCTTGAAAAGCGCTTTTAGCCTTTCTGCTGGAAAGAAAGCTTTTATTAATTCATTACAAAATGCATTAAAAGAGATCCAGCTTAACTCTGTAAGCAAAGCCGCTTCCTTCTCCCTTCTCTCTTTGTCTCTGCCTTTATGTGAGCCATTTCGGGCTCCCTGCCCAAGATGGTCCCAACAAATGAGATTTGTAATAAGCATGTAAGTCAGTTTGGATTGAAATCTACTCCAGGTCTCTGTGGTTTAGGTCTCCAGATTGCGAGCGAGTGTTGCCAGAATTCAATGAAAATGGCTCAGTGCCTTGTCATACCTTGTGGAGCAAGGGAGGCATCTGGTCTTCAATCCCTGTGTGCATCCAAAGCTGCTGGGACTTTGCTTTCCAGAGTGACTCTTGGGGAGCAGAAGGGCAGATCTGTGTACTCCGAGCTGCTGCCTGGATGTGAAGCACCTGTTTCACTCTCCTCTTTTAAGTGGCACTACTTCAAGATGTTGCTGCAAGTCAAGTCCTGTGTCCCTGCTATAGCCCATGTGAACCTGAGGAGCTGTCATGTGAGCTCTCTGTGTGCTGCACTTCAGCTCTGTCCCAGAGGATCCTCTTCATGGGATGGAGAGCCAGAAGGAGCAAGGGTTCATCTTTGCACCTTAAAGCCACTGTGCTGAGATTGCCACTAAAAAGATAAGCCAGTGTGAAGTGCAGAGAGGGCTCAGCCAAGTGAGCTTGGCTCTTCATTCTCCTGCAGGCTTCCAGTAGTCCTAGGTACCTACCCCAACTGACCTTCTCATGTATTAGTAGGAGGGAAAGCCTTCCATCCACAGCAAGCTCAGGTGTGCATCTGCCTCTAGGATTGCTTTGCTGGAGAGCTGCTGCAGGGAGTTATGCCAAAGCCCTGCAAGTTCTCTTATGCTACAGCTTTACAGGCTATGCCCCCTGTGGGAGTTTTGGCAGCCTAGAGAGTAATCAGTACTTCCCAGGCATTCCTCTGTTTCTCCCTGTGCTTGTTTTCTGTTTCTGTCTTTCTATTGTCCTGTAGTGAAGAGTTACTTGGATGGCTGAGCTGCCAAGAGACTCCTGGCTTGGAGGAACAGATCCCAAATCCAGAGTGAGGCAATGGCACTGACATATCCAGATGTTTTGCCCATAGTCTGGGTCGGTGTCTGAGGCTCCTAGTGTAAATGAGCCACCTCCAGGAGGCAGATAGTATTGTCCTAATTTACAAGGAGGGAAACTAAGGCACAGTAAATGGATAACATCTGGGAATCCTCACTCTCGTCCTTACTTACAACCCCTAATGCCCCAGACTGGCCTGAAGAAAAGAAATAGTGGGATTCTGGATGGAAGATATTTTGTTCATTCAGCAATCTGTTCCTCCTTCCTTGTTGTTTTTTTTTTAATTATTATTTTCTGTCCCTTGTGCCCTCAGCACAGCAAAGCTGATGGTGTTGTTCTAGGGCATGTGGTTTATTAGCAAATTATTGCTCTTCAGCAGGGGACCCAAACTTTGGTTTTGATTTAAGAGCAGTAAAACCAGTTGAAACTTTTTAAGTATTCTATGGAATCTGGAGATTTTTAGTCAGCAGAAAGCAAAGGCATTGGCAGAGTTGGGCCTCTTGTTATGTTTCATGAAATGACACAAGTATGGGCAGAGAATGGACTGGTGAGCACAACTGCAAACTGAGCAGAAGGAGCAGTTTTGGAGGAGAGGAGAGGAAGTGCAGTGACATGGATAATTTAGTGGTCAGGTTGGCAGCTGACTAACCAAAGCTCTCATTAAATTATATTACTTAACATGATTTCTAAACGTGTTTCCAGAGAAGGTGTGGTGCATTGTTACACGTTTACTGGCTGAGGAGAAGCCAGGTAATGCATGCTGAAGTACCTCTTGCTGTGTGTGTATGTGAGGGTTTCCAACAGATTAAGGAGCAGAGACAGAGTCATTTGCAAATGGTAGGAACTGGCAAGGGATGTGGTTGTTCTTAAATTGGGCTGGGTGGACATGGCACCTCCACTCTGCCATTGAATTAACTTCCTGATAAGTGTGGTCAGTGCTGAATTGGGTGAAGCCCTTGCTTGGCCCTGAAGCAGACTGGGGTAACACATCCCGCTGACTGAGCTGTAGTGGATGACAGATAGTGATGAGTGGCTGGAGTTAACATTCTTAACTGGCACAGCTGGATGTGGAGGAGAACAGTAGTCTGTGCCCTGACTGAATGCATTTTCAGCTAATGTGCTCCAGAAATATCCATGTCCTCATCCAGGCAAACCCAAGCATTGCCAGACCCAGAAGTGCCATTCCTTGTGCTCTGGGATCAGGTGATGTGCCTCCATGCTCCCCTGGGGCTCAGAGGAAGCTGTGTGGGTTCCTCTGGAGAGGGCATCCCATCATCAGCCCTGGCAGAGGTGCCTAATAACAAGGGACTTTGAAGTTGCTCTCTGGTAAATGCAAAGATTTATTTGAGCCTTGTTATATGTGGCCCCCTCCCCAGCTCTGCTGTGCTCCTTGCAGGGAGACCATTGAGGTGACATCACGGCTAAACTCCCTTTTGCAGTCTGCTTTGTTCTCCCCTTTACATAAAGCCTCTTCTCCCTTCCTGCTTATTTATAATGCTTGCCTGCCTCTTCTGAGCAGGAGGTGTGAGATTGCTAATGAGCTCAGGACAGAGCTGATTCCCATGCAGCAATAATTAGGGATCACTGCCTTTGATTTTGTTTCTTATATCACTGTTTATGGGAGCATTTGTGCTCTAGGCCACCGCTGAGGCTTATGTCCAGGTGTCTCATTCCACCTCACTACTTTACCCAGGACTGTGCTGCCTCTTCGTTTCTGGTTTGTGAAGGCTGCCACCGCAAGAGAGGCCGTGCTGCCAGCCATCTAGCTGGGCTTGGCCTTGCTTGGAGAACCAGACACAGCAGGACCGTTGCACTAAGTAGGAGCCATCTCATTGCCACCCCAGGGCACCAAGGCCATTTTCTTTCAGGCTAGGGTGTTGTGTTCATATTACCTGGTTAGTCTCGCTCTTTCAGCCTGAAAGAGTTTTCATGAAGATGTCTACTCTGGTTGCCAGGCAGAAAAGAGGAACGATTCCCAGGAGAAGTGTTGTCCATGGTAGGATTCCTTCGTGGGCAATCCATTTGCACACAAGTAGATCAACCCTCATGTACTTATCCACAGTTACTCTCTGCCGCATTGTATTACAACGTCACAGTTGCCTGGGGTGTAACACAGGCTGACCTAAGAGATGGTGGGCTCTTGATCCTTAATTTGAGGAGGAAGGAGGTAGAGTGGCTGAGCTGCCACCCTTCCCATCTGAGTGGGGATGGATCCACGTTAGCTGCGAGAGGAAATGACGGTGACTGGTGTGGTGTTTTTCAGATTGATGGACTGGAGGAGAAGCTGGCACGCTGCAGACAGAGCATGGAAGAGGTGGATCTCAAACTGCGCAGGGAGAAGCTCAGCCCTGAAGGAAGGTATTGATAACCACCTTTCACACCTGTGGCTGTGCACTTCAGCCTGCTGTCATTCTGCTGTAGTACTGACCAAGGGCTCTTGAAGGGATGGGAGTATGGTTTCCCATGACAAGACTGTTCCCCCAGCTTGGAGCTTACTTGAGGAACTTGCCAGGGTGAGAAGTTCAGTGATACATGGAGAGAGCTTTATCTTATCAACAGTCTTGCTCCCCAACCTGCACTACAACCAGCCAAGCAGTGCCTGTAATTTGCCAGTTCATTTGTAGGGCTAGCTCCTGCCCTGCTAGGAAACAGCTCTGTGAGTCTGGCAAAGGTTCATCACATGCTGCTACTCAAGCCTTGCTGAAGCTGCCTGAGTTCAATCAAAGGAGATGTGCAGCAGCCATCTGTCTGAAGGCCAAACCAGGCTGGGACACAACTGGGAAATGGCTCTTTCTGTGCTGCAGATGTGTCTGGATGTAGGGATGCAGTGACACCCTGGCTTTCCTTAGAAAAGGGAAGAGGGACAATTCCCCTGAAAGCTGTCACTGACACAGGAGAGGCAACTGTGGGCTTCTAGACCAGGAATTTGACCTGGATTTCATAGCAGACACAGGCAGAACCTGCTGTTTCTCTAGAGTGTGGAGCAAGAGATCCTACATCTCCCAGTTGATTCTCAAAACTGTCTGCTTGGGGACATTCTTCCAGGCACCAGCTTCTTATTGCTCTGCTCCTAGCAAAAAGGCTGGGAAGTTCAATTGTAGGCCCAGGGAGTGGTCCTGTTGGCTGCTCTACAGTACTGTCCTACATCCTCACATCCTGATATTTAACAGCCTCAGGTTATCTTCTTTGTTCCTCCTTTCCACTCTGTTACTTTGCTCTGTCTGCCATTCCTTGAGCCAGCCTCTCTCTCTTCTCTCCACTTTTACTGGGGTTTTATATCCCCATCTGTATTTGGACAGGATCCTGTCTCCTCCTGTTCCTCATCTGTAGTTTCTCAACTCACTTGTCCCTCATCTAGGCCTAAATTCGTCTTGTGTTTTCTGTCTGTATTCTTTATCTGCTACTGAGCTCGCCAACAACCAAACCTACAGTTGTGGTAACTTGATAGAATGGGATATGTCTGTCTGATTTCTCTCTGAAATATAGGGCCTCAAGCAAAGAATTAGGATTAGAGATTCCTGGAACCTTTTCTTAATTTTACAACTTATGTGGAGATGGAAATAGAAATTCTGTTGCCCTAATTCAGACCATTCAAAAAACCCTGGAGGAAGATACTATGATTATTGATTCAGTGAGTATTACACAAACGAGAGAGCTCTGCTTTCCCATTTTGAAGTTCAGTTGTTAGGGATTCTTCATGTCTTATTCTCAAAGCCTCTTCCTTTGACTCTTCACAAGGCAAGTTGCTAAGTACCGGCTCAGTCACATTGGTAAAGCTGTCTTCTTGCTTCCTTCTGGCTGCACTCAGTGTTGCCTTTCCCCAGTTGCCTTTTAGAGCCCTTTCCTCTCCTGCTGCTCTGATGTAGCTTGCTTTCTGCCATCCCTTACTTAACTAGCTGTACACAGAGATTTGGATCTCTTTCTTCCTACAGGTTCTTGCTCTGCCCCAAGGGGAACAACAAACTTACACTCAGTGACTCAGTGTCTTCTCTGTCTGCTCTGAACCATGAGATAATTCGTTAGTGCATATTTATTTATATGCACACAGTCTGAAAGGAGTGACCGCGTCCTCACTTGCCATAATGGAAACACTGCTGCTTTCAGGCAATTTGTTTTGCTTTTATATTTTAAACTGTGTATTAATTAATCATCTTGTGCAGCTTAAAACAAGGGTTGGGTTGGCCTGACTTGCTCTTCATTGTCATTATCCTGAGTCTTCAGTCTAATAACAGGTTGTTTAACTGGTTGTTACTGGGCTTGGATTCAGGTTGGTTCCTTGAGTTGACCAATTTCTGTAAATTGGATACCTCTGACAAAGGCATCCCAGCTCCAATCAGTGGTAAGAATTGGTGTTCCAGCCCTAAGCCAGATGTGGTGGAGGGGCAGGATCCTGCAGAGAGCATGTAGAGACCCTGTCCCATCCTTAGCTGTGGCAGAACTTCCTACCCCACCTGGGGGAACAGAGTAGGGGGCTCTCTGACACACAGACCCCTCTCTAGCCGGCTTGTGTAAACTGATGCTGTCCTGCAAGAATTGATACAAAGCAGTTTGGGGTAAGGAAAAAGTAATTTAAAACTGCTGCATCTCTTCTCCGGCACAGCTGGAGGTTTCTAAACTGTCACCTCTCCACAGTGAAGGGTGAGGGGCTCGTTCTGTGAGCAGATATCCCCAGCAGTGGGACAGTCTCTCTTCCATCATATAAGCAAAGAAATAGGCTGTGTTGTGCCTCACAGGTAATGAACTCCTCTTCTCATTACAGAAAGTCACTGGAGAGAGAGAGAAACTTGCTAATGACCAAAGCTGACAACTATGGTAAGAGCTTCATTAAAAATGGTCCCTCTGGGCTGGATGGGATCAGTGCTGCAGCTTAGCTTCGCCTTCAAGCTCCTGCCACCTCTGACTTCTGCCTTTGAATTTAGCCTCAACCAAAAGGAGCTAGACAGAGGGAAATCTGGTCACCATATTATAATAGGAGTCTAAATCCTCCCACGTGAGCTGTGTTATCAGAGGGGAAAAAATAAGCATCAGCTAATGATGGCGAGGGGGGAAGATGTCCCTTTCACATACCCTAAATTACCAGTCTTTAGATAATCTTAGGCAACAGATTGACTTGAATGGCTTTTAACATGCTCCGTTCCTATTTTTTTTCTTTTTTAATAGAGGCTTAATAAGCAAGCTTGCAAGTGCTACCTGGAGCGTGGCAAAGTATACTTTCCTTGGGGAAGGTTCCCACTGTACCCACTTCTGGGGCCATTCAGCACACAAGCATAGGCATTTACACTGATGTGCTGCCTGCAGTTCCAGAGAGCCAGGGTCTTTCCTTGCTGCAAGTGCTGCTGTAGATGGCTAAAATAAGAGTCCCTCTGAGCTACCACACATTTGACAGCACTTCCATTCCACTGGGGATGCTGCTTTGCATGTTTTTAGGCTCTTGGTGTTGAGCAGCGTGTTAACTGCTTCACAGCACTCGCAGCAGTGCGAGCACCAGAGCTCACACAAAGGAAAGTAGCACAAATGTTCTTTTAGGCCTAGAGAGTTGAAAGCTGGGGTATTGCCAGCAAATTTATAATTTTAACTCATGTTAAAGGACTGTTTCCAGAAGACTTAACAGTTATTTTAAACAGATTCAGAGCTGCTCCCTAAGGGGCCGCTGCTAGAGACGGCAGAAGACTCTGCACATCGCTCATACCCTTTTCCCAGCAGTCAGCCATCACTGCAAGCATCAACAGAGCAGTCTGAGAGGCTGTTCAGACAGCAGCAACAGCCTCACCTAATGGCTGCTTCTCCTGCGACAGAACAGAGTGCACACAGCCTTTTTAGATCACTGCTGTGGCCTCTGGTTAAATCTCTGCTCATGCCAGCTGACACACTTGAGGCCATGAACTGCAGTTGCCGATGATGGCATCGCTCCATCAGTTTAAGCTGGCACTGCTGTCCTTGGGGTTATGTGACCTCCTGCCCAGACCACCTCCTCTGTAGCCGTGCAGATTCAAGCAGTTTGCTCTGTGGTTGCATGAGAATGCTTGTGCCACATAATGAATGGCTAAAATAATTATTGCAACTTGGTCAGTGAGGCTGTAGGCCTCATTTCTTGCCTGTACCATCCAGCAAAGTCTTGTGGAACAGAACTAGCAAGAATGGGGTTCTCATCTTTGGTAAAAGGAGAAAACAGAAATGGAGAGCAGTAGGACTCCATACTTTTGGTACCCACATTCTTCTTTTCTCTGCATTTCTTCTTTTGTAAAGCAGGGCCAGGGAAAGTGACCTATATCTAAAAAGCTGCAGACCCCAGCAGAATGGGTATCCAGGCTCAGACCTCTTCCACACTCATCCTTCTAGGGCACAAGGAAACCCGGATTGTGCAACATTCAAAGGTGGCCACAGTTGTGTTTAAGTGAATTTAAGCACTAGCAAAAGTTATCATGTTGTTACATCTAGAAGACAGTAAAAATAGCACTCTACCCTCTGTCTTCATTCTCTTAGGGAACAAGCCATTACTTTAATGACCCATTCTGTCCTTAGTAGTGTGCTAGAACAAGGTCGTGCAAACCAAACTGATCTGGCACTGAAGTATTCTCAAGCACAGCTCCTGAGATTGACAGGATTAGAGTTAGCACATGAAAAGGTTGCTGCTTGTTTACTTCCTGTTCAGCATATCCCATCATTAGCAGCTTTGCATACTGATCCCAAAAGAGTTGACTGTGGCCAAGGTAGCATTGTCCTTTTAATGCAGTTTTTGAAAGGAGATGAAGCTGCAACATGAGGAACAGTCACAGGTAAAGTTTTTGTTTGTTTCCCAGAGAAAGAACTCAGTGTGCTTCGCAAGGAAAATCGCAAGAACGCTGCCCTTGCTGTGGCCATGGGGTTGCTGATTGCTCTTATTTATGCCTGCTGGACAATGTGATTGCATTCAAGAATTCTCCCTGCTGACCAAATGACTCTCCTTCAAGGAGCTCTCCCTCTCACCACTGTGCCTCCCTCAAGGGTGAGGATCAGCATTTCAAAATGCTGTTCTTGTTTATCCTCTTCAAGCATCATTGTAGGGAAGCTTTTTCTCTTGAGAATTGAGGGGGACAGGAGACAAGCCAGAAATCATTTACGATTGCAAATAGGGTCAAACAGAGCTCAAGGTGCTGTCTTACCCAATATGCCGCCAAGACCATCCAGCCTGATGTGGGAAGGTAACACATTCCCTTTCGAAGAGGACCTCTGTGGCTGCAGACAAGTTCTCTCTGCTCAGCCCAGCCAGAATCCATGCCATCTTCTTGGTTTCTGTGACTTGGCCATGAGCTGAAGGGACACCATGTTCTTTGAAGCAAAGGTCAGCTTGGGTATTGTGACCTAAAGACTTCACATGTCCCCAGAACTGAGCTAAACAAGGATATTTCCTCCTCCACACTGACTTACAGGACCAAAGGAATCCTACCTCCACAAGTCCAGACAGGAGGGAGATATCTCTTTCTGCAAGCAGGTAGCATCCAACATGACATCTGGGTGCTTGGACTTGGTAAGATCTACCTACCTCTCCAGTGCATTAGAGCTCGGTCGCCACTTTGTGCTTCTGAGGATCAACATTTGCAGAAGAGAGTTTACTATCAACTCCCAGGGATGGAAGTGCCTCTGCAGGCCTTTTAATAAAATAATTTGACCTTGTAACTTCCTGGTTTTCTTTTTTTTTTCCTGTTTTGTAACATGCCTCTCAGCCACTGTTTTATTCTTATCCTGCCATCTCCCTGCTGGTACACATTACACCGCAGTAAACCTAGACAGGGTTAGGCACTTAACATCCTTGGTCAGCAAGGTCTCCACAGTGGGTAATTGATCTCTTGTGGCCTGGAATCTACTTGAGCATTTGGTTTGAGTGGAAAGCAGCCTAGCATGCTGCAGAGGCGTGCTGAGGACCAACCTCTGTGGTCTGCTCTCATTCTGATCCAGTGACATGCACCAGGTAGCCCTGAGTATGATCTAACCTGACAGGAAAGCCTTTAAAAGGGGACTGCCTTGAAAATTTAACTGTACAGGGCATTTCTCTGTCTCCACACAAACACACATTGCTGGCCAGAATTTTGTGGGAAGCAAAGTAAATGAGAACTTTCGTGAACTAAAGGGGCTGTATTTGTAACAGAGACAATGAAAGCAGAGAAGTCAACACAAAATGATACACAGCCTAATAATACATTATGCAATTAATGTACATAAACATTCCCTTCAGCAAGACCTTCCTCACCCCCCTTCCCAACATTATCCCTCCACATTCACCCTGCAGTAGGGAAGTAGCATGGTGGCTCATGCTTGCCTTCTTGAAGGAGGATTCAGAATCAGGGTTCAGTGCATGAAAAATAAAATTAAAAATAAAAGCAAATTAAAATCAGGAGGAGCTGGAGGCAACTGGGTAAACAGAAAGTATCTGTTCACAAGAGCTAGCCTGCAGGCTAACCAGGGTTTTTTGCACCCTCAGAGGCGTACCCTCACCCTAGTGTATTTCCTAGTCACCCTTCTGTCTGCTAGCCCGCAGGAGACCAAAGCCCTGCGTGGAAGACACAACACTCCAAAGGAGCCTGGCAAAGGGAGCAGCATGCTTTGCTGGCATTGGAACAGCCTCAAGGCAGTCTGAATAGCGCCAGAAGTCAAATTACTGGTTGGTTTATAAAGCCAACTGCACACAGGCCAGGAAACCACACAGTTGGTTGTTTATTGCCCACTGGGAAAGATTCCTCATAATCCCTCATGGAAGTGCCTTTCCCAAACCAAAACTACCAGTGACAGGCTTATTGTTCTTTGGGGGAGAAGGGCCACCCTTTCTTTCATACATGTTTTACCAATGCTTGAGAGCAGAGGGCTCACAAGTCAGCAAGAGGATGTAATAACAGCATGCACTCTCAGAACTGCCTGGGTAGACCTAACTGTGTCTGGGGACTAATGTGGAAAAGCAGCTTTGACCCCTTCATTTTTGGCCAGAGCTTAAGAAGAAACCCAATAGCTGCCTTGCACAATGTTCAGGACAATCTGTAACCTCAGCTCCCCTCCCCTCCTGAGCTTTGCCTCCTCCAGTTTCCATTGACCAACAGACCACACCAACTTCTGTTCTGCTCTGTTAGCCAGGGGGTGTGGGTCTGCAGCGATCAAGCCCGCATGTCATTTTTCTCTGGTGCAAGGAGGTGCAGCTGCCAAGTTCATTTGTACCAAACTGTTGAGAATTAATACATGGATCTATGGAGACAACTTGCTTGTGACGACATGGAAGTGCTCCAGGCTCAGAAAGCACAGCCTACTTGTAGGATGGTATTCAACTGCGTGCTGAGAACGAGCACAAAACCTACACAATACTGGGCCATAGAGAGTGGAGGTGGGACTTCTACAACATGCCATCCTTGTTCTGGCGTCTTCAGGTGGGGCACAGGGCACCCATGCACCTACTACACACCTACAAGTGAAAATTTCTGTATCTTGCTACATCAAGCGTGTTCAAATCACACATGTGGGTGGGAAGAAACAAGAATCTAAGCAACTGCTATAGATTCTAGAAGAACTATAGCTTTCTTTAAGGCACAGTTTAGACAACCCCTAAATGTTTCCTCCCTACTGCTAATCTGTGTTTAAAAACAAGCCAAGAATAATAAAAAAAAAAGGGTGGGGGGGCAGTTTTGCTGCTTGGCCAAAAGCAGTCAACTGTGTGTTATCTTCTGATCTGTGTGGAAGACCTGGCAAAAGCGCCATGGAAGCCAGAAGTGAGGGTAAAACATGCAACAGAAGACGACTTTGAGCCCAGCACAGAAGTGCATGGAGAAGTCTGTTGACACACAAATACCATGCTGAGAGATTTGTGGCTTCATGCCTTTACCCCAGATGCAGCTCTAGGGCCAAATGGGACATGGAGGGTTTCAAAGCCCACTCTGACATTTAAAAAGGCAAGTCTGGTAACCTCTCCAGTGAGCATAGTCAGGGGACAGCATTTCTTCTGATTAACCAACATGGTCAAAGTCAAGATCTCTTTTCACTGAAGCCTTGGGTTTGGGTTTTTTTAAAACTATGTTAGATGTTCCCATTATTTCCTCCAAAGATCTTCAGCATCTGCCTTCCTCCCTGAAAATTTGGGTAACGGTGTCGAGTACCAAGAATCAAAGCACCTTGGTCTCAGAAGTACCATGAGGCATAGACACATTCACACATCAACCCCAGGCTGCTGGCTCATCAGTCTCCACTGACCTGGAGTGGGGAAATCCCTGTCACAACAGCTTCTAGAGGTCTGAGAAAGCTCTGGCACTGAGCACATCACACCTGCGCCAGGAACTCTACTCATCACCTGCACTGGCCTTTGTCCAACAGGATACCATCATATAGAAACTGTCAGCAGCCAGCCAAGTGCCTCAGTAATCAAAAGCGTTGGAGACACCAACGAGAATACATACTTGCGTCCCAAAGCTGGCAGTCCCTAATGAGTTGACACCCTCCACTGGGTAGTGTAGGCCTTTGACAAGGCTGAGGAGACAGACAGCTGCCAAGAACGATGCAGGGCTGCTTCAATGCACTGTTGCCCAGCTCTGCCACTGAGACATCTCTGCTCCTTCGCACACTGCCAGGGAAGCACAAGCCTGGAGAATTCTGGCACACAGAGCTCCACAAACCTCACTGAATGTTTGAACAGGAGCAAAGAAAGCTGCCAGCCCCTTGGCCTCATGCATGCAGTAGGTCAGGACAAAATGGCATTAGGCCGTGGCTCCATGGGTACCCTGGCCTCAGGCACTACCTGGGCCATACTCATATACATTGCCAGGGCAGAGCCTCGTCCTGTGCCTTCTGCATGCCACCCCCTGGTTAGATCACCTCCAGGAAATCAGCTCTGGAGAAGGCCAGGATAGAAGCTGTGGAGCCTCCCCAGTCTCATCAGTCCCTGAAGAATCCAAGCTGGGCTCAGACCCCTCTGCAACCCTCACAAAAGCAGGGTTAGGGGTAGTGTGCTTGGATGAAAGACAGGACATCCTCCTTTGATAGCTTCTCTGGATCTTGCCTTTTCTGAGAGTCGTGCACTTTCACACCTTCCCCCCACTCCCAGAAGAGGCGGCTGTAATGACAGATGCTGTGGACAGAGAGGAGAGCAAGGTTAGTTTGGCAGGGAAGTTGAAGGAAAATACTTAGCCACAAAGAGCACTACAAAATCTCCCTTGCAACAGGAGCCACACAGAGATATTCCATTTAAGGGGTGCCTCAGAGAAAGACCAATGCTTTCATTCACCTTGCAAACTCTGCAGCCCTTAAGGTACAGCAGCTTCCAAGCCTAAGAGATTTCCATGGAAACAAACTTGTCAGTTCCAGCTTCACTCAAGATTCAGTTCAGTATTTGCTGGAAGGAGACAGGTCATTTGGCAAAACCTACCTCCCTCCAAGTTTTTGAGAGGATGAAACTGTCATTGCAAGCAACAGAAAGGCCTTAATGAAGAATTTAGAAAGTCTGCCAGCAGCAGCAAGCAGCAATCTAATCACTCACCACAAACCTACTAGAATCAGTAATAGCTGTCCTATGGAGCTTTGCAAACGAACAGCACTTCACGCTGTACAAAAGTGGCGAGGATCATCCCCTCTTTCCCCTCACGTGAAATAACCAAGCTCCATTTGGCTGCTGGGAGTTCTGGTCCTACAACGCCATCTCTCACTCCATCCATCAAGCACAGCCCTCCCTCACTGCAGCAACATAGTCCCAGCCATAATAAAAACAGAGCCACTAATTACTGCCAACACAGCAGCCTTTAGTTTTGCACAATTACTGACACTTAATATTCATAGCTTATTTAGTGCTACTGTTCTAACAAAGCAGTACTAGCACAGTGACAAGGGCACAAGTCAACAGCTAATTATAGACATGTTAGTACTAAACACAAGACAACACATCCCTTATGTAGCCCCACACAAGCGCTCCCTCCACCACCTCAACCATTCAGGGAGGTTCATGCTGCCCTACTTTGGAGTACATCGGCAGAACTAACCCCATCCTGATACATGGAAGAAAGAAGCATCGTGTGCCTCTGCTTTTACAATTTTAAGCCTATTCTTCCACTTAGCTGGTTAAAGAAACCTTACAGATTCTTAAGAGCAGTGCTGTAAGGTAGGTAAGGAGATTCAAAGTGAGAAAATCAGAAGCCCTATTTCAAATCAAGCTCTTGCTCAGAGGCACAGTCCTGGGTAGTGGTGGTGGAGGGCATCTCCTGAGACTACCTGAGGGCAGAACACCTCCATCCATGAGCCCTGAGGTGTCACACAGACACAGAACTTGCTGTACTTCAGACATAACCTTAGCCTAGTACTCAACAGATACAGATAGGGTTCAGCA
>NW_010156584.1:65776-69470 GCF_000695765.1 Mesitornis unicolor
AATGACTGTCCAATGACAACCGATTCATTCTTTCCCAAGGAGCTGCTGTTTTTCTCTCTCCCCCTCTCTTTAAACAGCTCCCAGCTATCTACAGCTTATTCCAGAACCTGGGTTAAATGAACTGGGAATTGCTTTTAAATTAGCAACTTCCAAACAAGCATCTTAAAATACAAAAACGCAGCAGATTACAGTTGCTGGGCTCAATTTCCATTTTACTGCATGCAGTGTGGTTCAGTAACTTGTACTCTGCTACAGACAGGGGAACAAAGTTGCGAGATGTGCGTTATTCACAGCAATTAATTGCAAAATCCATGAATCCAGATCAGCAGTTTCCTGAAAGTCTGAGAAGGTGCCAGTTTGTGCAGCACACCCTGCTGGTGACCAAAACTGTGCTTGCATGGCAAATGACTGCAAGAACACAGCACAGCACACCTAAGCTCTGTCCAAATACGCAGACATACACACAGACTTGCACACGGCAATCCTTCCATAGCCTCAGCTCTGACTTGTACTCACTGAAAGGGTGCGATGGATTCAGAAGGGAGGTCATATGTCGCTTTCTTGGTCATTTTGTTGAAGAAGAATTTCCTCTTGGAGTTTTTGCTGTATGCCATTGTCCAGGGATCTTGCAGAAAAGTCACAGAGATCAGACAAAGTGGAGAAGCGGGGGAAAAAGCACAGTATAAATACACATAGTGCGAGCAGGAAGGAGGATCTATAAGAATAATTGTGAACCTTCTTTTACTACTTTTTCCTTCCCTCCTCCAAGACAACCTGCTTCCCAAGCTGTTCTCTGTTCACTGAGAAAACTCCCTCCTCCCTGCATTTAAAAGTTGCCATTCCAGATAAGCTATTTCCATGTATTAATCCTCTGGAAAGTATCTTCCTGATAAAAAATTGTGATCTCATTAAAAAAGAAAGTCATCAGTCATGTGAATAAATGGAAATACTCACACAATAGCTACAACAGAAAAACCTCTCATATAAATACCCTAAACCTTATCCAAATCCAAGCTAGCTGTTAGTCTCTAGCCATTGGAATACACCCATTAAATTTTTTACCAAGTTACAGCAGGGGCAGGGCTGGTCAAAAATTTTTACCTGAAGATACAAAGAAAAGTTAAATAAGAGCAGAGACTCTCTCTTCCTACCATTCACAGTCCGTACGATGTAGAGTCCTGTGGGCACAAAGTGCCGGTCATCTCGGCCAGTGTAGGACAGCCGGGGTATTCCCCCTGAACTCTTGATGATTTTCATCTCTAACCTAAATGTCAAGAGAAGGCAGTGATAGAAATTCCCTGTTTCTTCCTTTACCATCCTCTTGCACACAACATGCCCCCCACATACTCTCTCCAGAGCGTCACAGTAAAAAGTGACAGCACCGCAAGGACAAAATCATCACAGCCCGGAGAATTCAGTCTCTTGCCTCCCCCACGTGGCTGGAGAAACCAGCCAAAGAGTAGCAAACCAGAAGCCAGATCAGGTAGCAGATCGAACGTTGCAATGAAGGATCTGTGATGATCTAATCCAAATGAGATTCCCATTCCAGGTATCAACTCAATCTTTCAAGCCACTGAGAAGCCACTGACACTCCTGCACACAAACTCAAGCACTGTTGCTAATCCTACTGCTGTAAAGCACATTGGCCACATCTACAGCAGTGGAACTCTGCAGGATGATACTCTGAGTCAAACAGCAGCATCTCAGAAACAGCAGCCACCAGCTGCATGAGCTCCAACAGCTGTTTCTCCAGGACTCCTCAAGCATCGATCACCACGTCCCTTCCATTCTCATGCACTGGTGGCTGATGACATCGATGGGCCCTGAAGTCTCTCACTTCTGCTGGTCACTTACCTCACAAAAATCTTCTCCATTTCTTCCAGTCTGTACACTTCCTTCACTCTAGGGGGAAAAGACAAAAATGTGATTTAAAAAAAATTAAACTGTCCTGTTTTTCTGTCTCAGCTACAGGGAGCAGCCAAACACTTCATTTTGTACAGCGTGAGGCAGTCAAGCATGACTGAGGTTCACCCTTCTCCTCAATCTTCTGTTCCAGTACCTTATGTCTCCCAGATTAAGAAAACCTCTCACCTGCATGCTCATGGCTGGTTGATGTAAGCAGCATATGAGCATCTTCAGAGCTAAGGAAGCTGTACTTTTTTACCTCAGGCCGCTTATACAGAAGAGGAAGGACAGTAGTTGGGTGCTTTTTTTTTTCCCCATGAGGTAAATTCACCCAGGTCAGCCCCAAGCAGGTTCTGGCTTCAGCATGCTGGCCTCGTAGTAAAACTAAACTGCCTGATCTTCACTGTTACTAGCTGCAGGGACATCACAAACTCGTTAGTTACTTTAGGGTAAAAACAGTTGTTTTGTGGTTTGTTTCATTTTTTTAAATCAGTAAAGATTATTTGGAATCATCATTCTTATCATTCTGTCAAACTACTTCTGGTTTTATTGTTCTGAGATGCAGAAAGAGACAATCAGAAAGTTTCAAAAGCACTGCCTCTGATCTGACACCACAACTACCCATTTCCACTGCTACAAGCATCAGGCTTCGAAGAGCAGTCTGAACACCTTTTTACAAAAGCAGCAAATGACCCCTCTTCAACCCATTCCTACAGCTCTCCTTCTCATTTCTCCTTCAGCCTTCGCCAACACTTGAAGCTTCTCCAGTTACTGTAACTCTGTTTGTCTTGAGTTTAACTGAGATTCCACTCATTAACTTTCATTAAAACCACCAAGCAGAACATCCTCTTTCCATTCCTCCAGCTTCTCTCACAATATAATGGCACTTCTGGCTTCTGAGACAGAAGCTGTTTTGTCCACAATACCCATCTAATACCCAGCACAACAATGCTCTTATGCTCCAGCATAGCAGAATTAATGAAATGGAAGGTCAGGAGGCAACCAAAGCTGAAGCCCTTTGTCAGGAACTTTCCTGGGACTGTAACTTAAGCCTTCCCCTCAGGCTAACCATTTGGAGATTGCAACTGCTGGTCAGCACTTCATTTATCTACTAACAGCCAGCAACTCTGTAGCACTGCTGACCCTTCAGGGCAGACAAGGACATGTAAGTCTTTGCAATGATTAGGCTAACTGGGTGCTAGACCTCCTACAGCACGTATTTTAAATCAGCACTAGTCAATCCACCTATGATGAAAATATGACCGATATGTGAAAGGAGGGCCCAACTTCTCCACTATCAACCTTTATCTTGGATATTAAAAGGCTTTTAGCCTCTTTTCCTTGAACATGATGGAACTATGAATTTCCGCTTGAAATTTAACCCCATCAGCTCCTTATCTTCATTCTCCAACACACTGAAACCAAAGCACATCAGACGGAGGGAGTCATCACTCACCGGATGGGGTTCATATCTGGCCGGCTAGGTTTAGAAACAGCTTTGACAAACTTCTCTGCCAGCTGAATCCTGAATGAAAACAGGAGAATCCAGTGATTTAGTGAGATCTTCGGCACAGCAGGCAAGTAACAGCTTCAGTAGAATAACTGATAAGACACTTCAGTACATGCAGACTGCCTCCACTGCTACACAAATGGGTACTGAGCAACACTTTTCTCACCCTGCCCTCCAAGTACAGTGCCCAGTGGCTACTAACCATTAGGAATGGGTCTCCATAGCCTCCTCTACAAGCCCACATGCTGCTGAACACATTGATGCATCAGCAGGAAAGGA
>NW_010156584.1:69501-87816 GCF_000695765.1 Mesitornis unicolor
TCAGGCCACCGAGAAAGGAAACAAAGGAGCTTTTTCCTTCTCCCTCAGCCAGTTATCAGATTATATGTTCATTCATATTCCCAGGATGCTCAGTTTATCCAGACTGTGCCTGGCTTACCCCAGACTAAGAAAGGAGCTAGACCTGCCCTCACACAGTGAGAAGGCAGAGATGGAAAAGGCTACAAGCACTTCAATTCAGAGCAGGTTCATTCACAGTTCATCTTTACAGCAGTGTTTCAGCTGAATGTACTTGAATCCCTGTGCTCAGCATTCTGCTTTTATTGTGAACACTGTTTCCTTATCACTCCTACTCAGGTATAAGAAGCAAGCTTCTCCAGATCCTACATACCTCTGGTTGAAATGCTGCTTTCGAACGTCATTGCCATTCAGCACCAAGACATCAAGGACGTGGATGGCACTGATTTTTCGCTGGGCTTTCCCCTATGGAGGGCAATACAGAGACTTACTACTCTGATTGTTGCTATTTCAGATCTGATTTATAGCAGGTTTTTTAACAGGACATCAATTCTCTTCTAGCAAGAAAGCCCCTTTCCAGGTATTAGAAGCAAACAAACTTCCTGCTGCCCACTGTACAGTAACGTGCCATCCTCCTAGAACTGGTGTATCTCAACTACACACTTCTGTCTCAGGGGAGGGAGAGAAGGCAGGACCACAGCTGCCATCACCAGTTCTCTGTGTTTTATTGGTACCACAGCACAAAGCCCAGTGCACTACACCATCCTCAGCCAAGCTCCCAGGCAGCAACACCTTACACTGTGAATATACCATGACAATCTTTTCCCCAAGGCCTGCAGTTGCTACCGAGCAGTTATGTACCCAAAGAGCCACAGAACAGATCAAGTCATGTGGGCATTGTCATCTGCTTCTGCACATAGGACAACAGCAGCATGTCAGGTCTAAAGTGTTTTCAAAATAATGTTAAAAGCTCGTGTCTCTAGCACTGGACAGAAAGAATGAACTTAATCCAAAATAGTTTCTCTAAAAATTATACAAAAAACCCAACATGTATAAACTTGCACCTGGCATAGATGGAAGATTTGTTCTGCAGTATCTTACAGAGAATAGGTGAAACAGTTCACTACGTTTGCAGCAACTCAGTAAGGGAGAGACTAGCCTCCTACCTCTCCTTTCAGCTCATGAACAATTTCCACAGAGAGAAGGGTATCTCGTGGCAGCTCAGTTTTCAAATCCAGCTTTGTCCAGCGATCTGACTGGCGACCATCCCAGGTATAGATCTGCGATTTCTGTGTGTAGAAGGTAGAGTCAGATTGGGCCAAAGCATCATAAGGCAAGAGTGGAGGAGCAACCTCTGACTTAATGAAGAGCAGCCCTCTGAGAATCTTTTAGTCCTAGGCTGTCACAGGCAGTTTCTTTGTCAGAAACTTTAAGGAAGACCTTAATCTCTACAGCAAAGGAACACAAAACCACTGACGCTCATCTGCCAGTGACTTTTCATATCTGCACAAAGAACCAGAAATAGAACACCTTTAAGAGGACAGTGAAGATAATTAGAGATACTAACAGGAGGACAGGTCTCTGTGTAGGATGTGACTACAAAAACAGGGTTAATTAGTGTGAAAAGCAGTGAAGTCAGGAGAGAGAAACATAAAATAACTAGCAGTCTCAGAGACTGCTCATGGGGATCCTTTCTGGCCTTTAAGGACAGGAAAGGATGGGATGATGCTGCACGGCAGAATAGTAGCATTTAACTGAAGAAGCAAAACTCCTGGACTGTCCTCAGTGCTTACCCCTAGCCCCAGGAGGAACTTCTGCTCACTTCCAGACACCATACACCGGTAATCTAACACTTGGCGGATTTTCTCTAGTGTACTGGAATTCAGAGGAGTGGGTTTGTAACTGAAGGTATCAATGTCTGTGCCCTAAGGAGCAAAATATGGAAAAGGATTATTAGACACAATACATCAACAGGCAAACTCAACTTCTACATGAAACTATCATCTAGGATTAGCTTTTCCATCTCTTAGTTCCTATGGGGAAATGTTCTATCTGTATGAGAGGACTCAGAACAAGCTTCTAGGTAAGATCTCACCTGAATCAGCTCAAAGAACTTGGACTTGGGATCTGAAGATGAAGGAGCAACACGAGCCTGATCAGGAATCTGAAAACAAGTCCAAACAATTGATAATAAGTGTTATTCTTTGGCATGTTCATAGCAACCTTTCTGGTTTCAATATAAGACAGAACATCCTGCCCCCTGCAACTCCTGCTCTTGGGATTCCAGTTGTTGAAAAGGTCATCTGGCAAATAAAAGGTCTCACATTTTGCACATTTAACATAGGCATACCAAGTCTCACAGGAAATAACACGCAACTCCAGAAAGTTTCAGAATCTTTGATTTCTTATGTGTTTCAATGAAATACCATTTCATCAAAGACACACAGCCTGTGAAACTGACTGCTGTATCTATGACCCCACTGCAGCCAAAAGCTCAGGAAAGGGAAACTGCAGACTAATAAAACAAGACCTTTTGGAGAACTCTGCTGCTTGGGAACTAGCTGCTGAATTCACCCTGTGCACAATAAAATATTCTCAGGTGTGGCAAAGAAGCCTGCTCAGTTAAGCCATAATAATGAATCGGAAACATCCTGTTTGCTTACATAAACTGCTTGAAATGGTCCCTGACTTTTCAGTAAGACAACTTAATAAACCTCTGGCTAGAAAGTCCTATTTGTACTGAAGCTCCATTCTTGTTTCACCACAGCAAGGACACCTTCATGACCTCTCTGCTTGGCAGCTTACTTACCCCCCATAGCTGGAGACACTCCTTTCGGATTTCAGCCTGCCGTGGCTCAATCAGCGTCCTAGAAAAAGGCAGCAGACCATTAAGATGATGAAACCTCCTTGCTCTTGCAGCATGACATATCCCAGCCCTATAAAACTTGCATCTTCCAGTGTCTGGCTTGGGAATGACAAATATGTGCTGTTCCTCAACAGGTCACACAGAATAGGATGCTGCCTCCCCTCTCCAGCCTCCAACCCCTCTCCAATCCCCATGTTTAGCTTTGTTTCACGGTCTGCATCACTGATTAGCAGCCATCATTCCATCCCACGAAAGCACCACTGGAAGCCAGTATTTTCAAGAAGTTATGTCTTAGTAGGAACTTCGGCTAATCTTCAAGAGCTGGGTACATAGCCCTGTTCACAAATAGCAGTGAAGACCTCCTGAAGGCCACACAAAATACAGTGTCCATGTTAGGATTAACTGGTAGATAATGCCTGGCTACCAGACTCACTCAACCTTCTACTATGTATTTCTTCTGAATGACACCTGACACTTCCCTGAAGTCATGCCAGGGAAACAGATATACATTGCAATAGCTTTAGTTTTACACAAGAAATTTGCATCATAAGCTTTAGGTAAGTCTAGGTATGTAACCTAGATGCTTTGAACTGCCCCTGGTAAATTAAGAGCTGTGAACCACACCCAACTTAGATGGTCACTGTAGAATTGAACATACCGGCTGGGAGTTGCTTTTCTGCTTACATCCCTGCTAAGAAGCAGGCCTGCTTATGGCAATTAGAAATCATGCAATGCATGGAAGCCTTCTCAACAAGGGTGATAATAGACCAACTTTCAGGTCTCCTCCAGCCACCCACACATTTCTGAAAATAACTCAGGCAGAGACACAAACTGAGCTACCAAAAAGCACTACTCACTTTCCTGGCTCCAAAGGCCAAGCCAAGTACTAGCTCAAATCAAGAACACATTAGAGAAGGGCAAAGCAATTCATTTATAGTAGGTTAATTCAGACCTTACCGAAAGCCAGAGAAATATACTCACGTGTCTTGAACAAAAGCACGAATTTTGGCTAGTGCCTTTATCTGAATTTTGCAGTGGCTGAAAGAGAGGATAAGTTTTAGTCAGTGAGCAATTTAATCACCACCAAGATAGTTCTTCTGTTCAAAACAAGGAAGAGTCCTGTGACAACAGGAGGAAGCCAGTCTGATCCTCACAGCAGTGACGGATCATTGCAAACATGATTCAAAGTGACAGCAAGACCACTGGAAAGAATTAAGCAGTAGCCTTCTTTTCTTTCTAAGCAGTACTCGAAGGCCAAACACCCACTAACAGTAGATAGCATTTCTCTCTCCACAGGGTCCCTCTGCTCTGCCAAGTCTTTCAGGAAGCAGAAGCAGAGCAGTGTAGCAGCATCAAAAAGTACCTTCACGAGTGCCAGAAATTACAACTGAAAGCTATGTTGGTTAACCTCCCTACAGCCAGCAGCCCTCACTGCCCACAGGCACTCACTTTTCATTGGACTGCACAATGTAATCGTAGAAATCCTGGTCGCCTTTGATCACATTCAGTGGGACAACAAGATTCACATCCACATCAGAGTTGCGCAGCTGGTTGAGTCTGATGTTCACCATGAAGAGAAAGTCCCTCACGTCTTCAATCCCTAGTTTTAATCCCTTGCATATCACATACCTGCAGAGCAAGGCAGAGAGGACATGTGGGTTCAGTTCTTCCACACAGGTGACTTTCCTGTTACACTCCCATTATCAGGACAGTTTCCCAGATCCCAGGAATTCTTTCCTCCTCAGTATCCCTAGGAAGGTGCAATCTCACCTATCACAAAGTCAATATACCTTTTCTATGCTCTGGAAAGATTGGGAAACTCAATCCAATTGAAAAACCCCACAGACCTCCCTCAAGTAGTAAATCAATTCTGCTGAACACAGCAGGTACAATGATAACACACATAATATGCTCCAGCTTCATTGGAACCATAGTTGTTTCATGCAAAACAAAGTTCATTACATATTTAGTTGGGCCTTCTCCCCAGAAGGGCAACTTAGCAAATTTCTTCTTTACCTTATCAAATACCATAATTTGCTAAGCATCTAAAATGTTTTCTCTTCAGAGACAGTTGCCAATTGAGACAGGTCATAAAGCTTCCACTACTTATCTAAATCCATCTATCACTGCATTTAGAGGACAGGATTTCTTTAGTAGTCCCTCATGTTCAAGAGTCTCACCTTTCTGAGTTAGCAGGGCGGCTTGTCACAGGTTTAAAGATGCACACGCGCTCAAAGCAGCAATACAGCAGATAAACAAGTCCCACACTGAATGGGGTGAACAGGTCAAAGGTTTTGCAGACAAAATGTCCTCCTGGAAAAATGAGAGGAAGGAATGTATACCAGCAGATTATAAGGAAACAAGGAGATACCAGGCACCTCAATAACCTTGTCTTCTGCAGAACTGGTATGAGTGTTTCTGTACAATTAAACAGCATCTAAAACACATTCATGGAGTGGGCCACTGGGGCTCCATGAACCATCTTCCCCAAATCTCTGCAGCAAAGAGAAAAGCATTTCCCTGACCAGAATCATATCGATACACATGCTGTCTCATGAGCAAACCTTCTATCTACTCTCCATCCTCCCCTTCCAGGCCCAAACTGTGCCCTATGGCATGGCAGCAAGCTACGCAAAAGCCTCAGCAGAAGAGGAGCTCTGGTATATGCAACAAGAAACCTCAGGCTGGAGGAAAAAACTAACAGATATTCCCTAAACAGAGTAACTCGCCATCTAGAAAAGAGTCTATGTCACCTCCTTGCCTTCAAACAAGGTTCCCAATTTCCCCAAGCAAAAAGCAGCCAGTCTTGGAGAGCTATTACCTACCCAGACAGGAAAGATTTAAAGAAGGTTGCTCCTTTAACCATAGCACGTTTGAGACTACTGCTAAGTAGATCATTCCCTCAGGTACTTCTAAACATGGGGCACAAGATAAACGATAACATAATGAGCGTTTAAATCTTCTGCGTCAGTGCCAAGTTCTAGCTAAACTCAGCAGAAGAGAGAAGCCATCAAAACCAGACAGAGCTGTTACGTCCATCATTTGGCAACGAGGTAGAGCTAAGACAGTGTAAGACATCTTGCTCTGACCATAGAGATAGCAAATTTAAAGGAGAAAAGCCACAAGTCAGCGGGAAGTATGAACTGGGTAAACATCACTCTGTTCCATCCAGCCTGCTAGAATATTCAGAAAGCAGTTGGTCCAGCTAGCGCCATAAAACTCAGACATACTGTCCAGTTATCACACTAGCGACCTTAGCCCAACACAGTTACATAACACACTGTAGAAGCATTAAACTAATGCATTTTACATCATGCTTTTAATTAAAAGCAAAACAGATATATAGTCTTATTTTTCTGACTCAGTTCTCAGCTTTGTGACAACCACCTCAGCATGTATGTGTACACACAATTCTGTGCAACTCAGCCTCGCTGCAGAGCGGTCTTCGTGACACGTAAATAAAAACTGTACAGCATTTTTCTATAATACCACCCACAACTTATAGGAGGAGGAAGAAGATTAATGGATAAGACATACCTGTCCGCACAATGGACAGTGCTGTAAGGAACTGACAAAGCATGAGCTGTTTGCTTAGGATTTCTTGCAGATTCTCCTGACCCTCCACTGAGAAACCCTGCAAAGTACATGGCATATGATTAGTATCTCCACAAATATGTTGGTCAAGCAAAAGGCTCTGTACAGCTAGATCATAGAATCATGACAATTACTGTTTCTTTAAGATAAAAAAACCACTGTCACCAGGAATTTTAATGTCAAGTCGTGAATAATTTCACATTGTAACTACAGACACATGTCAAATATCCTACTATGTGCAGAAGAAAAAGAAATGGACCAACCCCATCAGCCATTAAGAAATGCACTCCCTTGTGATCAGTATTGTCCAAAACAAAATTCCGGAAAGCAGTAATGTTCTCTGGGCGAGTGATGTCTCCATCTCCATCAATCCCTCCTTCTCCTAAAGGGAAAAAATGAGATAGTTATTAACACATTTGCAGGTGATCTATTGTATTCAATCAGGATTTAGTCAGAAATTACACAGACCTTGATAGGCAAATAAGCATTAACACATTCCCTTGTTCACCACCAAAGATACTTGTTAATTTAGGAAAAATTATTCAGACTGTGTAGTCAGGGGTAAACAAAGCCATATAATAACCATGCTCAAATGATGAGCCCTCCTCCAAGATGAGAACTGACTACATGACGACATAATATTCTCATCCAAGTAGGAATGACACATAGCTGAACCTAGTAAAGATGTAAGGTTCAATCTCACTGCACAGCTCACCTGTTAATAACATGGGTTTTTCTGGGGTTTTTTTGGTGTGGTTTTTTTGTGGTTTTTTGTTTTTTTTTAAACACACAAGGCAAAATTATTTACATTGTGCAGCAGCAACCTTCTACTAAGAATTAAAATCATTCCAAAGAAACACAATACTCTATTTCCAAACACAATGTAATCTGGAATTTAAAAAAACAACCCCAAAAAAACCCTGCAAAAAAGTTTATGAAGAGTGGGAAAATGGAAATAGGGTTTGTGCATGAATGTTCACAGAGTTTTCTCATATGGCTCTCTTTAAAAGAGGTACATTGTCCCCCAGGCTGGTGTTTCAGAAAGCTAACCTAAGGTATATTCTAGAGCTCACCAATTCTGACTTTGAAGAAGCCTGAACTTCTATTTGGTATTAGCCCCTTATAAATCTTCAACAACTACAGCTTCTATTAACTGAGCTAGAGGACTAGAAAGCATTAGAGATCAGGATGTATGATAGCGCTTCGATAACTAAATTCTTCATCAATCATCCTGTCAGTAAGTGAAGTGACACTAGAATTTGTTACCATTCTTCACAACACAAATATCACAGCAGTCTTACTTGCTTCCCATCACTAGAAGAGAGTTTGTACACATCTCACTAGACTTTATAGCGTAACAGACAGAAAGAGATCAAGAAAATGCATCAAAGTCATCGGGCTATTCATTTCTCCAGCTATCTCCTTGTCTCCATGAGAACACCAGTTTGCAGTGAGTTATGAAGATCCAAATGCTGCAACCATTAGAACAATGTGTTTATCTGCCTTGCTGCCCTTGCCATGAACCTTCTCTCTAACAGATCTAATCCTGAAGCGCTAACTGTTCTCTGAGAGCTCATGGTCAGGTACCAAAAGTGGCAGCCAGCAAGAGTCAGAGTGCTGGAAGGGGAAAAAAAAGGCACAACAATGGAAAAGCAAACCCTCATCTCTACAAGACAGTCACACTCCAGTTTCCTTTATATAGTCTGAAATGAGAAGCAGGAATATTAGCAACCCTTGTATTTCCCTTCCTATTCTTAGAGGCTATGCAGACAGAGGGCTCAAATATATGAGCAAGCTTAACAAGTTACCATCCATGTGACTTCATGCACAACCTCATCAATCTCAACTCCTATCTCAGATGACAGCCCCCTTCTACCTCGCAAGATGGTTCCTCATAAACAGGCTTCTCTTAGAGCCCCGTGGTGCTATCAATACTAGCCCCACTCCCGATACAGAGGCTGCAGCACAAACAAAAGCATCAGGTAACACTCAGATATGCACTTACATACCGTAATAAGGTTCAAAGAGCTCACTAGAAGCAGAATAGAAGTCCTCTAGTTTAAAATCATTTGGTCCTTTCAGGGTCATGCCAAATCCTTTCGCATGCCATTTCCGCCTCCACAAGACGTACTCAGAGAAGCCTCCAGGACCAGCACACACATCAGCAAAGTAGAGCAGCTCTGCATCTCGCTCCTTTATCAAGGGCCTCTGCAAAAGGAAACTGAGGAAATTCAACTGGCCCAGTAACAAATCTCATCAGTCAAGCCAGAGAACCTGTAAACTGTACTACTCAGCCAGAGAAGTCTCTTTCAAGCACCCATTTTCCCAGCTAGTATTCCAATGACTCTCCTTTCTCCCCACCTTCCTCATTCTCTGAGAAAGTGCTCTTGTTTGAAAGTTAAATAGAGGCCCTCACCCCATGGAAGTCCTTAGGGTTTGTGAACATGTAGTCAAAGACGTGGTCCATATTTGCCATCTTCATTGCAGCCCTGTGAACACATAAATAGGGACCTATTAAGTTTCAACCTTGGCTCCCAAGGCTGAAAATGGACAAAAATGGGAAAGGGGCTACACTACCAGAAATTCTGCAAACCTGTTCAGGAAGAAAACTCCACGAATCATCTCATAGGGGTTAGATCTTGTTCGGGCTCGACGCATTTCTTCTCCGTCCAGCTCATCAAATACACTCTGCACAAACAGAAACAAAGTTGAGCACACATCAGGCTTGAGGGATAGGCAGGCATGAGCATTTCCTACCCTCATGCTCCCTCTCCTTAGGCAACAAACTCGGTAGAGGGTTTTGTTCACAGATACAGAATGTTTTTCCATCACATAACTATATTCACTCTTCTTCCAAGCTACCCCAGTTCTCAAGCAAATTCAGTGATACTGAAGAATCCTCTACTGATAGCTCCAGAGCCTGATAACATAGTCAGCAATCTCAAAAGCAGTCACAGCATACAGTATTTCTCTCACACACATACACACACACACTCAACTAAAATTTACAAGGGCATGATAAAATCTAGGAGTGAAGATGGAGAACACAAGAAATGAAAGGGAGTTTATTTCCTTAGCTTATTCAAGTCTTTAGCCTTTCAGTTGGACCAACTAAGAAAGGAAGACTGTTTTCATTGATCTCTTTGAAGGCTGATGTGCAAAACAGGTTGCTGAACAGATGGTAACAACCAGGATGCTAGGTCAGATCAGTGGCATGGAGATCAAAGAGGACATTCTGAGAGCCTGCCAATCTTTTAAGTAAACTACTCAATGCCCTTCAATCATTTATTTCACTTGCTTCCTCAAAACTTCAGTTCTTCTCTGAAGAAAGGGACTCACCTTGCACTGCAGGACATTACGTAAAAGCTCTTCATTACAGAACTCTGTTTCATCTTCAATCACCATCTTCCTCTGGAACAGGATGAGAATACAGATAACATTTAGAAATCATGGTATCAGTCATTTCAGAAAGCAACATGTATCAGTAATGAAGGCTGCCAACCACATACCACCAGGCTGTATTAGCAACAGCATAGCCTGCAGGCTAAGGAATTATTCTCCCCTATTTGGCATCTTGAGACCACATGTGGAATACTGCAACCAGTTTAGCACTCCTCAAGACAAGACAGGATTACTGAAGTAAGCCCAGCAAAAGGGCCACCAAGATGACAAGGGTGCAGAAGCACCTGGTGTACAAGGAGAGACTGAGATAACAGTTTGTTCAGAATGGAGAAAGGGAGATCCTCTTGCTGTGTATAAGTACCTAACGGCAGTAAATAGAGAAGATTGATCTAGACTGTCCTCAGAGACGGACAAGAAATAATGGACACAAGCTACAATACAAAAAATGCCAGTTAGCTATATGGAAATTTCCTTTTTCAACTGAGTCAACAAACACTGAAACAGATGCCCATCAGGTTGTGAGACTTCCATCCGTGGAGATACTCAAAACTGAACCAAACAATGTATTGGGAAAACTAGTCAGTGCAGCTTCCTGCTTAATGCAGGTCCAACAATCTCCAGAGGTTATCTCCTGGCTAGGTTATTCTACAACTCTTTGACAAGACAATTGTTTCAGGCTGAGTAGTCCTGCATCTTCTCAAGCTGGTAAGTACTCAGATGTAAAAAATTACCTTCCCCACAGTCATCCACTCCTTCAGCTCCTGGGCGTCAGGGATTTCCGTGGTACACTCGAGGCACCAGTCCACCTCCTCATAGGCACTGGGCTGCAAAGACAAGACACGCGAAGAGTCAAAAACATTTCTGCTCACAAAATATAACAACCAATTGGTCCCAAAACTTTGCCTCTCAATCCTAGCATAAGGTTACACCATGACTTTAGGGTCAACCATGTAAGTTTGTTTTTTCTTCTAGTCTAGAACATGTCTTAACTGTTTGGATTTAAAATAAAATTTAAAAATAAATAAATAAATAGACCACCACTAAAAAACTCCACACCACTTCCATCTCTTTAGAGTCTGATGAATAATCAAGACAAAGCAAAAGCCTAGTACTTTCAAGGTACTTTTTAGAGACACTGCAGAAAAGACAGCTGCCAGAAAGCCCCATACTTCCTGATGGGGCTTTAGTCTTCCATACTTCCTGATGGGGCTTTAGTCTTCCTTTCTCAAAGTTCTTTCCAAAATTCCCCCTCATTCCATAACTTAATTCAGGCTACAAACAATTTTTATAATCTTTGGAAGTATCTGTTTTAGCAGTTAAGATCAAAGTGTGCCACTCCTCTGCAAAGAGAGGCTGCCAAGATCTACTAAACTGCTTGTATTTATTCTAGTAATATCATCCACAAGGGTTAATCATATGTAACACTTAACTACTGTGAGCTGTAGAAACACACTAGAGAATGAGACCTAAACCACTGAGTGTACAGAAAAGGTCTCAAATTCCTGACTCTCAAGGAATAACCTCTGATATTATTTCCAATTGCTGAAAACAATTCAAAGAACAGAGAGCAAAATACTACAACATGCACCACACTTGACAAGCACTGCTACCCTCGACCAGCAGCTAGGATCTTCCAGCATACTCTGTAGCTGCTAGATCCCTACGATTTCGTGTTGTGGCTTGTTTTCTTCTATTTAAATACAAACATACAGCTGGTATTTCACAACAAATAATATCAAAACTGGGCTTTATTTTCATAACAATATCTATTTCTATTTCCCAATTTTCTTCTCTGTTGAAGAGCTTAACAAGAGACAGGAATAGAACATATGAGCCTTTTATTTGGGACTATTAAACACACTCAGTAAAAAAAAAAATTAAAAACCACAAACACTACACACTAAACCAACAAACCACTATACAGGCATGAAAAATTATATACAAAATAGAAGTGGTAAACCCAAAAGCGCTTGGTAATAATTTTCAATCATATTCACTACTGCGAACTCAGGAACAAATCCTACAGACCACAGTAACAATTCATCTGAAACTGATTTTGTGCCAGAACGTTAATAGTACACAGAAAACAAGTTTTGTCATACTGTTCTGGGACGAAATAAGGCCTTGGTCTACCCAGCAGAGCCACTTGATGGTAGCCAGTTGTATCAGGCAACAATAAACATTCCTGGAGGGCAAATCCTGAAAACATCAATAGAAAAGGAATTCAAAATAGTAAGTACTTACCTCTGGCTCATCCTGCCAATCAATATTGAGCTCCCCATCAAATCCTTTGAGGGTCAGCCCAAAGCCTCTCCTTCCCTTCTGATTTGAGGCCTCAACAATATCTTTCCTGCCTTGGCCATATTTCCCCAGACCTTCTCCTTCCCGGAAGCCCATCTTGGCCTATAAAGAAAGCAAAGGGAGCACATTGAAGCAAGTGAACTTGAGTTTATGTTCTACTACTGGGATTAAAGACCAGCAGGGAAAATGATACATAACCCTTAAGTGACTTGAAAGCATTGAGTGTTTTTAATCTCTGCTGTGGCTCTCAGGACTTAATACTAAGTTCACTTCACCAAGGCAGGACACAAAAGAACTAGATCTAAAAACCAATGTTTCAGACAACAGCAAATTACAAAAGGATCAGTAATGCAGTAAAAGCCTGCTCAGAGGGATGAGTAGTGAGGAGCCTGGAGCCATTCATCACCATGCTCAGTAAGCGTGAAGGTTCCTAAAACAAAAGATCCTGGCACAGGAAAAAATTAATGTTGTGATAATATTCTTTGTTGTGAACATGCAGCCACATATATTTCAAGCATCAGTTAAAACTTCACCTAAAACTTGGAGGAGGAATGCAAGCCATGCTGCTCCTGAAACACATTCCTGTCTCTCAGGTTAAAAAGTATGTTCAACTACCAATTTTTCAGGTTTTTCTCTTCATAAATTTTAGCAACAAGAAAACAACAACAAAAAGCAAGAATGCAGTCAATTTCACTCCCTCCAGTATGCAGCTACAAGACAGCAAGGAAATAAAAGACTTAAAGGATCAAGTTTTACTTTGAATTAATAAATTATCCATATAGTCCCTTCTGTAAAAAGCAACAAAACCACTGTTTATCACCAATCAGCATGAGAAACAACCCAAGGATATCAGACAAGTTTTATACAAAGGTACATGGTGTTTTCCCTTTGCTATCTGGCTCTGAATCACACCCTGAAATACACACACCAAATGTGACAGCCACCGAGCCTGTTATACAGCTGTTTTCTGAGGACAGAATTTTGAACATCTGGTAATCAAGGTCTATTTTTCTTTTACTTACCTAATGGTACCAAATTGTTCAACCAGACGTGGTATCACATCAATCTTTATACTCAAATTTATAAGGCCTTACAAAGAAAAGCACCCCAAATTAAGTAGTAAAAGCTCCTGTGTTGTGGTGATTGAAAGCACACATCCTAACTGGTTCAGGAGAGAAATCTCCAGGTGAAGGACAGTCTTGTGTTAGAATCAGCAAACTGCAGCCCAGTGCCAAAAATGCACATGGACAGACCCTGAACGATCAGCAACACAATTTATCTACAGAGATGCACAATTATCAACTCTTAGCCTCTCGGTTCCATCAAGTTTCAAATTCAACAAGAGCTGAAAGTTAATTTTTCACATAGAGGTGTGATCCTGCTGCCTCCTTGGGAGGCAGCATCTCCCTGTTCCCACTCCTAGGAGCAGCTAGCACTTCCCAGCTCCTAGCAGAAGGGTCAACTTCTGACTTGGCAAAGGCAGATACAAGCTGGCTTACCACCATGGAAAGATAGCTCACCCCTGCTCCTATGAGTACAGCACCAGCACAGAGCAAAAGAAGACTCAAATTGAGTACCCCACTGAGTCCTAAATTTCCTCCCATGTTTCAAGTAACACACAACTATACGTATCTTTTCTACTGCCTTGAAAATAATGATTTTGTTTCCTATTACCAAGAATGGAAATTCTTTCAGGATTATGAGATACTTACGATACCGGAGCAACAAAGTTTGCATCAGGAAATAAGTGTAACAGCATGCAGCAAAAGAGACTCCTCTTCTCTACAGCCTACTATTGCCTTTAAACACAGGAACAAGCTGCCGAATTTGGGACTACAAATCAACCATTTTCTTAGAACTTCCTACAAGTACTTTTGTCCCCACACTAACACTGTGCAATCAAGGGGTTGGCAATCACCTTCAAAGTTCAGTTGTCACAGTCAGTATCATTCACAATCCCCAGATTTTCTAAGAGATTTCCAGCCCTACATAAAGCAGAGTGGCACTACTTGAAAGAAAAAGAAATACCTTAATAATTAAGGCAGTAATCCTACAAGGCTATGCCAGCCAGCCTGCAAGACCAAACAAATCAATGTCAGTCGCAGAATTTGTTAAGGCCTTTCTTACAAGGCATTTGTTAACTCAAGCACTGCAAAGTAACACATGGCAGGACTCTTTTTTTCAAGTTTATCAAGCTGCCTGACCCAGAGATCCTTCCCTTCACATTCACCTCCTCGCTCTCAGGCCTTGACCTTCTTTTTCAACAGCTCCTCTTCAACAAAGCTCCCTCAGCCTCCCCTAATTGCTCTGTAGCTGGCTCAAAGAAGCAGAAAACGCTGCTACAAGGAGAATCAGAATCAAAACCTCGCAAAATAGACTGGGCTTTTCACTTTGCTCTCATCAAGTCTTAATAGTTTGGTCCAAAACTATTTTGACCTACCATGAGCTTTTGGGAGACACTGTTATACATTGAGTAGCGAGATGAAGTACCCTCCACAAGAGAGTCTTGTTTGAACTCATTGCTGAAGACAGGTCTCTTTTCTTCACTCTCACTGTCAGACCCACTGCTGCTACTGGAAGACTCTGAAAAACAACAAAAAAATGAAAAAAGTGAGTACTAAAGTAAAAAGATAACGGAAGACAGACATCTCAGTAATCACATTAAGAACTATACAGTGTGACTCATTAAATCCTCTCAACACAAACATAGAAAAGACACTTAACTAGCTCATATGTGCCACCGGGAGCACACAGGTGTAGCACAAAATGCCCTGTGGAACCAGCACTTGGTTATCTGCCCCTCTGTCTCAGGGACACACACAACCTCTCTGAGCCAATGGATTCCAGGCCCCTCAAAGCACTGGGAAAACTCCTTTCCAGCAGCAGAGCAGGCCACAGCACAACCACAACAGTACCTTGTGTTATGTCTGACCTTTGCAATGATCCTGAGGAGCTGAAAAAGTCCAGAGAGATTCTTTTCAGAGAATGACAACAATTACTGACACCTTGATAAGACATACTGGATTTTCCTCAGTTTCCTACCAAGCTACAGGTGTAAATACATCCCTCACTTAATCAAAATCCACATAAAGTAAACAGGCATCTACCAAATGACCAACAGAGCAGAAAGAAGAGAGCTAAATCCCTTAGTCTCCCTATTAAACTTCAGTTTGACTCCACTACCCATCTCAGTAGTGAGAACTCACAAGTTAACGACAAGCAAATGAGACACTTTTCACCTCTAGAGTTTACTGATGCATACAAACCCAAGTAAAAGATAATGTCAGAAGATGCCAATCCAGTTTAAAAATACCCTGACAAAGGTTTGAGGAAGTAGTTAATCAAATCAGTGGTCCAATCAATTTAATAAGTACCACCATATTTGAGCAGGCACTCAAAATAAACTTCTGTCAGCTGAGAGTCACCTGCAGGAGAGCCTTCATGGGCACCAAATCATGAAGCTCTGTCTGTGTTGAGTTCCACACCAGGATCTACTCAGGAAGAACCAAGACTTGTATGAGCTGTATAGTCCTCACTGCTGCTCCACAGCTGAGATGTGCAAACTTATTTTCTCTGGGCTGGAAGTAATTGGGATCTGGGCAGGAATCGTAGCAGTCATATCATTTGTCTCCCAGTCTGCTCTGCACCAGGTGGGTAGTGAGGGAGGCCCTACAACCCACTGAGGACTTCTGCTTCTCCTGTGGTAATACCACTACCAGGATGAATCAATGGCACAATTTTCCTTCCTGAAATTTGCCTAGCACACCAGTCATACTAAAGTTCATGTTCCTGACTTACAGCCTATTTTAACCCATATATGAACTCAATAATCTAAAGTGGGGAAAAAAATTTTAAAATATTGGTTTGAATTTTTTAGCCCAGCCCTGAGTGCACACAGCATTCCCTACCCCAGCTCTCACACCCTGCACCTCTGACCTCCTCACTCACCTCCAGCCTTGCCAGACAGGGACACACACCGTATCCTGTCACTACAACTACTTCCAAAATGACGTACTCATCTTCCATACTTATCCCCTTCCATTTTTACAAGATGAAGGCTTCTCCTTGTGCTCAGGCCCTTTCTCACTAACACTTTATGACCATGTAAATCCCAAGACTCAGAAGTAGCAGGCATAAGTGTAAGGTAGCCTGAAGGACCACCCTGGGAGAGTTTAAAGCACCCCACAACAGTGACACCAATTGTAGGGCACTCTCCTCATCTGTGGTATACCCCAAGCTCCAGGTGAGAAAGCACATTTCGACTTGAGACAAAGAATGCAACTAATTTAGTTAGAAAGTCTCCAAACCAGAAATAACGGCTTAATTAAAAATAATCAAAAATTAATGTTCCACATATATTGCAAGAATCTTTACAGCTTTGGACCACACACTTGTCATCTACCTCAAGTTCTATTTCCTGCATCTGAATTCATACAATTCCCACGCCAAACTGTTTGCATGAGATTTTTTAAAAGCTTAAAAAAATTCAGACCAATCCACGTTTGTGAACAGAAATAATGTAGTTTTTCTCCTAAAGAGAGAGTATGCCCTTGAAGTTCAGGCAAACAGAACTTAGGAGCTGTGGGTTCAATTTCTAGTTATTACTTAGATTTCTCACAGCAGTATATACCTTATCTCCAACCTTACCTTGAGTAGTATGATTACTAAATTGAGTTTCATCATCTGAAGTAGAACTGAGGGTTAATCCCAAGTCTTCCATCCTCTTCTTCTGCTTCTTTTGGGGGCTGCTAAACTCAGGCTCTGTCCTTCTCTTCATTTTTGCTGAAAGATGTTCACATTTGGTAAATGTTAAGCAAATTGACTTTCTCATGCATGCTGGAGCGTAACTCGTAACAACAGCATGGTGGCACAGACCATTTTATGAGCTATTCAGCACTATGCTTCTCAACCTCAGCATGCTTTAGATAAAAGCATTAGCTTTTTCTGAATCTACCTTTTCTAGCTAGTCTAAGCAAACACAAAACCAATACAAAAGCTTCCCTATTATTGATTACTTGAATTTCAAATAATTTCTACAACCTACTTATCATTAAATGCTAGTAGATGAAGACAACCCAGATGTCAGCACTTGGATAACTTAAATATATGACAGTTGGTTACTACTACTGAATCAAAGATTCATTTTATACAAACACACACAAAAAATGAAGAAATAAGATCGATCTAATGGAAAGCATGCAAGGTGGAACACATTTTTCACAAGAGACACAGAACACCTCTGACCTCACCTCTGCAAGCGTTAAAAAAACAAAAGAGTTTCCTGCATGACTTCTATACCAGAACTTTATTAAATAGGTGTGCCAGAGTTGGGGAGTGTTTGTGTTTTTCACCAGGAATTAGTGGCAAGATATCAAGCTTTTCAATGCAGCTGATAAACTCCGTCAGAGAAAGGACTAACACTTAGGAGGGAGTCAGCAGAAGCTGGCTGGGAAGGCCTGCAGAGGACCAGAACCAAGGAACAGGAAAGCAGGTGATACTTGCAGGTGATCACAGGTGAGCAGGTGATATACGCACAGATACCTATAGCAGTAACTAATGCTCCCTGTTACTGATAAAAAGCAGTAACAATCTACTGGTGTTTATTAGTCTACATGGGAATGCTGGGCTAGAAAATGTGCCCCAGGTCACCAATCCAAACCCTCCGTTACCACATGTATTTCCACAAACACACACAGGGCAGCTTGAGACCAATCCCTTGATCCATCTCCACGACCAACTGAAAATCCCACATTCTCGCTGCATTATGGCTAAGACATCTCTAAACTTCTGGTGGAAGGGGATTTACAGCCAACTCAGATTTATCCACTCTTGTGTCAATTTAGGGTTTGGTTGTTTTTTTACCCTTGATTGCTCGGAGCTTTCCGTCTCTTTTAGGGTACTCTTATTGGGTTAACATGCTCTTCCCTCACCCCTGCTAGCTTCCTCTCAAGACCCCCACCCTTCTGACGATCCCTGGGCACCGTTGCTTTCCCGCTTGATTTCAAACTACGAGCGAAGGGACACCCGGTCCCCAGCGGTGCGGGCCAGCCCTCCCTAGGGACACAGCCTCGCCACCCGCCAGGGATACCGGCACTCTCCGGTAGCCCCGTCAGTGCTTTGCGGGCCCAGCCACCCGGCCTGCACCCCCTCACCTCCGCCAGGCCGAGGGCAGGTGG
>NW_010156585.1:0-952 GCF_000695765.1 Mesitornis unicolor
GTTTTGTGAGGGGAAAGTGAGGCCTGAAGGGGTCTTGGAGCTGCCTATGAGGGGAAAAGGGGATCTGGGGTCATTTTGTGAGGGGAAAAGGGGGGTTTTGAACTATTTTGTGAAGAGAAAGGGGGTTTTAAGGGGAGTCTGAGTGATTTTTGTGAGGTAAAAAGGGGTTTTTAGGGGGTTCTGGGCTGTTTTGTGAGGGGAAAGTGAGGCCTGAAGGGATCTTGGAGCTGCCTATGAGGGGAAAGTGGGGTCTGGGGTCAATTTGTGAAGGGAAAAATGGGGTTTTGAACCATTTTGTGAGGGGAAAAAGGGTTTTAAGGAGAATTTGTGTGATTTTGTGAGGTAAAAAGGGGGTTTTAGGGGATTTTGGGCCGTTTTGTGAGGGGAAAGTGAGGCCTGAAGGGGTCTTGGAGCTGCCTATGATGGGAAATGGGGGTTTTGGAGTTGGTTTGTGAGGGGAAAGTGGGGTCTGGGGTCCATTTGTGAGGGGAAAAGGGGGATTTTGAACCCATTTGTGAGAAGAAAAGGGGTTTTAAGGAGAACTTGAATGATTTTATGAGTTAAAAAGGGGTTTTGAGTGAATCCTGGGCTGTTTTGTGAGGGGAAAGTGAGGCCTGAAGAGGTCCTGGCCATCTCTGTGAGAGGAGAAGTGGGGTTTGGGGTCCTTTTTGTGAGGGGAAAAGGGGTTTTAAGGAGAATTTGTGTGATTTTGTGAGGTAAAAAGGGGGTTTTAGGGGGTTCTGGGCCCTTTTTAGGAGGGAAAAGGGGGGTTTGAGGAGGTCTTGGACCCTTTCATGAGGGGAAATGGGGTCTGAGGGGGTCGTGGGCCCCCTTTTGGGAGGGGAAAATGGGGTCTGAGGGGGTCCTGGACCCCCCATGAGGACAAAAAGGGGGGATCCATAGGACCTGGTGCCTTTGGGGGTCTCCTGTTCTGAGTCCTCCCCCCTCAGTG
>NW_010156586.1:0-9161 GCF_000695765.1 Mesitornis unicolor
CCCAGAGAATCCCAGGCTTTTGCTTCCCCCCCTTTCTCTTGTGCAGAAAGAAGGAGAAAACAAAACAAAACAAACCCCACAACAACAACCAAAAAAACCCACCAAAAACCAAAAGCAAGCCAAAAGAAACTATAACCGTAGGTGCTGACGAAAGATTGAAAAACAAAACCTTGAACAAAAGCAAATATTGGCATGTTATCTTCTCAGTCCCAGCACTGACTACGAGCTGTAACATCAACGTGTGTTCACTAAAGTGAACACTGCAGTTTTCTTAGAAATCCAGCTTTGCTGAAACATTACAAGGGAATTCTACAATTCAACCCCAGCAAACCAAGGACAGACTGGTATTTAAATCTTCATTATTCCTTATTTTTCTACAACTTCGGGTAATTGAGAGAATTAATTGATTGTGCTTAGATCTTTGATTTCCTGGGTTTTCAGTGTTGGAAAGGGTTGGGAAAAGGACATTTTCTTGGCTTACCTGGGTCCATAAATTTTATCATTATTCTATTGCCACTTTCATTCAAGATTATTACTTTTCTGATTTCAGATATATTACGGTTGCTGTTTAAAATATGTTTACTTTGTCTAGTAGCCATTTGGCAATGTTCATTTTCTTACTGTGTGCAGGCAGAATTTCTTCTGTGATTCATGCAGCAGTGGATTAAGTAGAAGAAACTTGGTGGCTTGATCATGAAGTTTTTTGTTTAATGGTCAGCTTCCAAGATTATTTGGAAGCTTGCAGATCTTGTGAGTGGCATTCTTGCAAATCAAAAAAGCTATACTTGTACCTCGACAGGTTGTATGATCGTGCCAAAGCAAAATACGAGCCTAAAGTGATGATTTGAAAGTCTGTTCCTGATTTGAAACGGTCTTCTATCTGCTCACTGGCAGAAATTCTGTGCAGAACTTGAGCAGTTCATCTCTCTACACAGGATCCACCCATCCATATTCCTTCTCCAGAACTGGAAAGTTTTTAATTTTCTTATGCCTCCTTTCAAAAACTGCAGTTTCAGGATCCTTAGTTTAAAGGAAGTCTTGTTTTGATTTTTCAGTGAAACTCCAAAATGTGCTTTATTTGCCTCATGAATTGTTGCCTGCTGTGGTTTCAGGTGGAAAGTGCTGCTGAAGAGCCCAGGGTGCTGTGTATAATACAAGATACCACCAATTCCAAGGCAGTGAATGAGCGTGTTACCTTGAACGTGCCTGCTTCCACACCCCTTAAAAGGCTGTTTGAAGATGTGGCTTCAAAAGTGGGCTACGTGAATGGAACTTTTGATTTAATGTGGGGAAATGGAGATAACGTAACTGATACGGTATGGCAAAAGTGCTTTTTATTTCTACTTGATATCAGACATTTAAAACTTCACATTATAGAGAAGTGCTATCTATACTGTGTAGTGCTCATTTAATTCCTGTAAACATTTGTTCTTATTTAATTCCTGTAAAAAAACCCTGTGGTTGCACCAGAGCAGACTGACACCACTATTTTGGTTTGGCTGAGTTTTATTTTGTATTATATTGACGTTTTAGTCTCAATCTGCTCTTGTATTTAATCATTAAACAAAAGAAACTAATATAATCATTCAAATGTAACAGTTATATTCATTATCAGTATGTATTTTTAATAATAATACTCATGATAATTAATCTCCTCTGTTTCTTGTGGTCTTGTCTGATAAATGTTCCCTTCTCAACAGATGCATATTGTGTCGTGACTTTCAGTGTTTCCTATGCATATCTGAATTTATTATATATACTAAAAAAAAAAGACTAAAATCACGTTGGTCCTTTATTGTTAATCAGTGTTGGTCTTAGTTAAGATGATTTCTGTAGATGCACCTAGAAAACTTCAGGAGGTTCCTTAGGTCATGTTTCTGCTTGCTGAACTTAATTTTTTTAATTTTTTTTTTACATGTGTGCAAGCTGTATAGGACACTCGATGGTTTGATGTTCTGCAGGAAACGTGTAGACCAGTGTCTTGGCCCTTGAGTAGGTTAACCAACGTCTACGTATTAAACTGTACTGTAATACTTAATTTACGCACTTTCTTAAAGTGTTCTTCCAGTATTAATGATGAGGATGTTTTGTTTACACTGGATAATTTATTTTTGTTTCATCTTAGTGTGTCAGAAGCTACTTCAAGCAATGTATAGATGCAATCTGTTAATTTTATCTAGATCTGTTTTTAAAAACAAATGTGCTTTTGTTTGTTTTCTTTAGCAGACTCCAATAGATCAGAACAGTGACAAAACTATTCTTGATGCTGGTTTTGAGCCGGGGAAGAAGAACTTTCTGCATTTGACAGACAGAGATGGTGAGCAGCCTCGTATACTTCCGGTAAGTTAAGATCTTCCCTCGGCTACATAAGCTATAGTGGTGAGGGGAGAGAGATGCCTGTTCTGTGTATTACTCTTGTGGGATCAGAAAATGAAATACAACTGGGCTGTATGTTTCATGCAATAAACTTCTTCAGGAACTGTCTCAGCAGACTTTTTGATTACTATTTTACATTTCTAGGTTTCTTCTGATTAGAACCAATCCCATTGGTATTGATTTGCTGTCTCTTTTTTTCATACTTGTCAGATATTTATGTAATGCTTTTTTGTGATTTTATAAGCTTATATAATTAATTAATCTTTGATGTGTTTAGAGATACGTCTTAACAATCTAAGTTTATTCATATACCTAATCCTTTTCCCTTAGGAGTTTGAAAGCAATATTAGGCCACTCTGACAGAATTCTCAGAATTCAGCAGCAGTTACTTGCTTCTGAATTTACTTTTAAGGATTAAAAAAACCAAAACCAACAAATATATATATATATGTTGGGTTTGTTTTTGTATACAAACACACACACTCACATATATATGTATAGAGTTGATAGATGCAACTGTCTGCCATAACAAAATACATGAAATTTCTTATTTCTCAAGTATGTGATGTAGTGAAAGATAAACACAGCTGCAGTTTATTTGGATCAGAGATTGGCTAGACTAGTGATATATTAAGATTTATTACTCGGTTCTCATGTCAGCATAATGCTGGCCTACTTAGCCTTTGTTGTGGACTTAATTATCTGAAAAGTGAGAAAAAAGCCCCCCCACATATTTAAATAATTGTGTGAAAGATCAGAGTTAGAGGGTGATTGTGAAAGAATACAGAATGGTGATTTTTATTCAGATTTTTGTATCTGAGTAAAACCCACGTTCTGTATTTCAGTGTAGAAAACTTAAGACATGATACGTAATTGTATGCTTTATAGTACTGTATGTGATTATACAGTGTTCTAAGGGCCGTTTGCTTCCACTGATGTGAAGAACGACTTCTCAAGGGGTTGAGAATTTTGAGGGCAGATTTAAAGTTACACAAGAGACTGTATATACGTAATTTTGTAAAATTTGTGATATGCTAACAGATTTGATTTCTTAGCCATGAGAGAAAGAAGTAAAACTT
Organism: Mesitornis unicolor; assembly: GCF_000695765.1. Classification (NCBI taxonomy): domain Eukaryota; kingdom Metazoa; phylum Chordata; class Aves; order Mesitornithiformes; family Mesitornithidae; genus Mesitornis; species Mesitornis unicolor. Next base: position 3,456 of record NW_010156586.1, read on the forward strand.
GTAAGTGCTTCAGTAAAAGTTTGTGTCTAATTTTTGTATGAAACCCAGTGTTTTTTATGTTTTCAGGAGGAGTCGGGTACAACTGATGACAGTACGCAAGACAGGTTTATAGGCCCCCTTCCAAGAGAAGGCTCTGTTGGCTGTGGCAATGACTATGTCAGTCAAAGCTATTCTTATTCTTCAGTCCTGAGCAAATCAGAGACAGGTATAGTGTTCTCTCTTGTGAAGGCAATGGTAATTTGTAATTATTTTTAGCATATTTTCAAATAGCAAAACTTCAAGATTTTTGAGAGAGATTGTAATTTATTTTTAAAAAAACCCCTCACATCACTACTTTCCATCATGCTTTCTACAGTATTTTTGTATTGCTTTGGGAATAGAACTATATCCTGTTCTTTTCTTACTTGGGACAATGCAATTTAGACTCTCTGTCAGGGACACTTCTTTTCAGTATTTATCTGCTGCTGTGTCCCTCCTTGAGGAGTCAGGATTGTATTACCAGAAAGTATTCACCTCAAGCTGTGTGTTCACTCACAGCTTGATGAGTACTTGGTAGTCTGTTATAGAGGGGCTGTTGCCAAATCTCTGCACTCCACATGTTAACTGAAGTCTTCCTCCTGGCTGCAGTTTGCCTGCCTGCACTGTAATTCCCCAAGAGGTTCATCCTCTGCTGCCTGGCTCCCCAGCAGCAAGTGGAGGCTCTGTCTGGAAGGGAGGCACAGTTCTGCCTCGCAGGCAGGTGCCAGGGCAGGTCCTGGGAGGCTGGCTCAGTGCCTTTACTGCACAGAGAGCAGGAGGAGACAGCAAATCATAGCTCAGTAATGAGCAGACCCAAAGAGGACGTTGATATTACACCAATGCAGCTTTTTTTGATGTTTCTAGTACACAATTGTTGCTAATACACAATTGTTTCTTAACAAATTCTAGATTTCTCTGCAAAATATTTAAATCTGCTATTAAAGTATTTAGTCACCTGCGTGCCCATTGGTGCGGTATTCAACATTAAATACTGGTTGTTTTTTTGAAATGTAATTTGTGATCACTAATATAGCTTTCTATCACTTGCAGAAATTATTTCTTTTGTGTAAACTATTACTCTCTGTTGCTATCAGAAATTAGCAATTGTAATATTCTCTCAATTTTTGTAGTGTTAATAACAATGACAAAAAATGGATGCTGTTCTTAAACATTATCACAATTATTTTCTTGTCAAATGATTGAACTCTGAAAGTGATTTCCCATCTTTTGCATTATTTTAATCTCATTCTTCTTGTATTTTTAGGTTATGTGGGGCTAGTAAATCAAGCAATGACTTGCTACTTGAACAGCCTTCTACAAACACTTTTCATGACTCCTGAATTTAGAAATGCATTATATAAGTGAGTGTGTATATATAATAAAAACCTGTTCTTAAATTTGTCCTGATATTTATTGGTAGGATACTCTTTTGAATTCCTCCTGTCAAAATTTCCATGTTTGGATACTGAAAAACATAACTTAAAGTCAGGCTGGATAGACTGTTATGAATTGTATCTGCTTAAAAGCTTCAGATCTTTAGTAAAATACTAAAATGTGTTATTGGTTGTGTCATGGACAAGCTTTTAAAAGAATTTTCCCCATCTTGAAAACATCAAACTTAATTCCAAGTTGATACTGAGTGAAGTTCATATCTGTGTTTGTGCAGTGAATGGCTTCAAAATAGTTTCATTCGTTTGCGTTAGACATTTAAGGAATCGTTGTCATTTGCTGCAGAAATGGAAAGCAATTTCATCTGACTTTCCCAAGAAACAGAGCTTCAGTTAACCTCTGTAATTCGGTAGCTCTCTTGAATTTAATAAATCTTGATTTAAATGCATTTTGAATCATGTTTTCAAAGCATTTTAAATTGTCAAATATCTTGTGTTGTGAATAGATGGGAATTTGAAGAATCTGAAGAGGATCCTGTGACAAGCATCCCCTACCAGCTTCAAAGACTGTTTGTTTTACTACAGACCAGCAAAAAAAGAGCAATTGAAACAACAGATGTTACACGGAGTTTTGGATGGGATAGTAGCGAGGGTAATACGCAGCTATTAAGCTTGCGTGATTTGTATCAGCAGCTGCCTGTTAGGGGCCTAAACTGCTGTCGGGGGTGAAAAATACCAAAACAATAGGATAGATTTGAAAATAATTATTAGAATCCACTTTGTTTCAATGGAAACAAAATAGCCTAAAGGGATACTTTGATGTGGTGTGTGTTTGATTTTTAAAGAAATTGTGAATTTTTAGGCTCTTGAAGTAAGAAGCATTATATTTTTGTAATTAGGCTATCATTACAGTTGTAGTTGGTTCTAAAGAAATAGCTCTTTATGAGAAACTTGCATCTGTTTTGAATCACAAATATCAAATGCACATGTTCAACCTAAGTAGAAAGTAATATGGATGATTTCATAAAATCACTGCATTTGTCTTTTTGACACTTGTGTAGTGTAATTTTGCCCATAACCTGCTCGTTTTTCCATGGAGTAATGACATGATGATAAGGAGTTGGATTTCGGTGTCCTTACACTTACAAGGAAAATAAAATTGTGTTTTAGAGAATCAGCACAAAGTGAGGAATTCAGAACCAGTTTATTTTATAACAGTGCATATTAGCATTTCTGTATTTTTTTACACGTTCTTGCTTATATATGCTGTTCTTGTTTATGCATAAGCACAGTGAGCAAGCTGGCTGTTTGTTTCTCTAACTCGAGAGGCAGCTGCTTGTAGAATTGAACACCGGCCCAGTAGTGAATGATGTAGTAAATAATAGGTACAGACTTAAACAAATAGGCAGCTTTTTAAGAAGTGTTCTCAGGCTACAGTTAGTATAGGGCCTAATAAAATCTCTTGTTTTAATTAAGATTAATTTCCATTTCTAACAGCATGGCAGCAACATGATGTACAGGAGCTTTGTAGAGTCATGTTTGATGCTTTGGAGCAGAAATGGAAGCAAACAGAACAGGTAATTGTATACAGACTTTCTGCTGTTCGTTCAGTGGTGTGGTATTGTTGTGGGGTTATGTTGTTTTTAAGAATTGTGAAAAGTGTTAACTGAATTTAGAATGCAACGTTACTGAAATTCTGCAGTTGTTGCCAGACTTCTTGTTTGATGCAATAGTTCAGCTGCTGTAATGTACGGCTTTTGAGAGTGTATTGCTTATGTCTTTGTCTCCCAGTTAAAAGTGGAATATTCTGAACTCTGGATACGTAGTCTTTATTCGAAGCACAGAAAGTGATTGTGTAACTCCTGTGATAGTTTCCTCACTGTCAGTATTTATTAGGTTGTGTTGCGAGCTCTTGCAGCTCAAGCCCGCCCTTCTAAAATAGGAGAAAGATAGGAATACATTCATAACACGTGCTATGTTCTGATAAGTGGCCAACTTACGGCCCAATATTCAAATTTGTAAGTTGGCAAATACTTCCTTTATCTTTCTGCACCTACCTCTGGAGACACAGAGAGGGCCTGCAGTATCAGTCTGTTAACAATGTCTGCAAGATCAGACTTGTTTTTAAAACTAACTTCCATTTTGGTGGTTTTGTAGTCGCGCCTTAAGACGTGGCTGTAAAATACACTGTGAAGCTTACAAAACATGGTTTGATGTGTGTTGTGTGCAGCAGTGGGGCAGGGGAAAGCAAGAAACCAAGATGGTATTCTAAATGTCTAGCTATGCAATTAAGACTTAAAAGAAAATGCCTTTTTCAATTAAAGAAAAGTACGTTCTGTTTCATTTGCTTAAAGCTCTGTTGAATGTCTCTCTGTTGTAGGCCGATCTTATAAATCAGCTGTATCAAGGCAAGCTGAAGGACTATGTAAGATGTCTTGAATGTGGCTATGAAGGCTGGAGAATCGACACTTACCTGGATATTCCTTTGGTCATCCGGCCATATGGCTCCAACCAGGCGTTTGCTAGCGTGGTGTGTACTATTATGCTGACTAATAGTGCATCCATACACACATAGAATACATAATGCGACAGTGGTATAATTTGTTACATGGTAAGTATCATCCTAGATACTCCATCTTGGGGTGTTCGTCTTTGTGAGTGAACCAGCTAGCAAGTTCTAGAAGATTTTTTTTGCCGTTTTGGTTTATTTTTTGTTTTGGTTTTTTTTTCTTTTGCCCTTCAATGAGTCCTACTGGTGCATGTATAAGGGGAGGGGAAATGCAACTTTATTGCCTTAGGGCTGCAGTAATCAACTGTTTTCTTCCTGATAAAATCTTCCGCATTTACTCAAGATATTTTTATGAGATCACTAAGTTTTATTTGGGTTGCGCTCTTTATTGGCGCATCTGCTAAATTTTCATAGCACTGATGAAAATCTTAGTGAAAGAACAGAACTTTGACTTAGAATTTTTAGTTTAATTGCCATGTTGTTGCTGTGCTTTTTAAAGTTCACTTCTTAAATATCAAATGCTTTTAACAAGCAATTTGATCATTATAAAAAGTCCTATCGAACATCAGTGTTCTCGGTCGCTTTTGATCCAGCGTCACTGATGTTGGCAAGCACATATACTGCTTAGTAAATCTATGGAAGTTCTTTGGTTGGTTTTTTTTCCACCCTCTGAAAAGAAGTTATTACAAACTGAAATGCCACTGTTGTGGCTTAAAATACCTGTACGATGGATGAAGTTGTGAGAAAGAGTAAATTGAGCAAGTCTTTTCAGCAAAGCTGAAACAAGCACTTTTTGTGTAATTGTCTTACCAGTTTTATTTATTATATATAAAATATATTTTCTTTTGTATTTAGTATGCTAGCAATATTCTTATGCACTAAGAGTCTGTAATTCTTAACAGTAATTCTGTTAAGAAAATAATTGTTAGAATTACATTAAACTGCAGTGTAGGTGCAAAGCACTTCATGCTTTGAAAACTTTTTAAATGCCAGTCTTGAGAAGTAGTGGAGATGAGGGATGTTGATCTCACGAAAAGGATTCAAGTTAGTAAAGCCCCTTGAATTCTTTTTAAGATTGCATTAAACTTTTTGAAAACTATCCAGCTAGTTGAAGCTGTATTTTGAGCTTCTATTGCATTGATACAGGTGAATATTTTATGTAGACTGATTTCCTTTGCACATTTTGAAAATAATTTCTAGAATATTCCCTAAAAGAATATTTTTGTTTTAATTTCCATTCAATAATGAGATATTTCTGATGTATTAAAGTAGTGAAAACTATACAGTTTTTGTAGTTGTATTCTGCATTTAACAATGCATCGTACACGTCTCGGATTGAAATTATTTCTTTAGTGGAGAAGTCTGTAGCGGAATGCTAAAAAAAAAAAATTGTATATTTGTAAAAACACAGAAAGCTTGAACAATTAAGAACTTAAATATCAGATTATTTTAGTAGTATTTGATATTTCTCCTGTAAATCAGCATTTACTGGGTTTGCTACATTGAGGAAAATAGTTTTAAGATTTTTGTTACACAGTTACATGGTTGCAATTTATATTGGTGCTTCAATTTTTGAGCTTTTTTAACACATACTCTGATTATATTCAGTTGATTCTCCTCCCTGCATTTGTATTATCTATAGCAGATGTAATTTTTAGTTTTGTAGTCTTCAGCAGTGGGGAGATATGGAGGATACTTGCTTTTGGAGAAGGGAAAAATCGCCTGTTTCTAAATGGAATTCTCTGAAGGTAGTATCCTCCATTGATCCATAGATGATGGTGATTTAGTAGC
>NW_010156586.1:9192-25950 GCF_000695765.1 Mesitornis unicolor
AAAGGGTGCGAGAGAGAGATCAAAAAACTCACACATGCGCTAATAGGGCTTATAGAAGGGAATGTAAAACTTTTTAGACCTTGCTAGTCAGCTCCTAAGGGAACTTGCAGCAGGCGACACAACCCAAGATAGGGGATCTAAGGAGGATACTACCTTCAAAGAACTCTAGTTAGAGGTAAGTGATTTTCCATTACTTTCTGATAAGAGAGAATGGATGTATCGGCCTTAAGTAAGGTTAATCTGTAGAATGCCACATGAAGTGCATTATTCCACTGTTCGACATTGTGTACTGCCAAAAAAGTAGATATGTGAAATGTTGCATTTATTTATAAATATATATGTATTACTTCTTAAACACATGGGAACGTTGAAGAACTGGGAGGGGTATGCTTGCTTAATTTCCTAATGTGAAGTAGTTCTAAAATTCTTTGGTATGTTTTTAAAAGGTTTGCATTTTGAAAATTGTTTTTTTTTTTTACTCCCCACTCCATTCCCCAAGTTCCTGTGGTAAGACTACATAACTACAAACTCCTTAGGGCATCTCTAGGGCACTGAGATCCTGTCAGTGTGTATCTCAGGATAGCTTCTGAAAAAGTGCCTATACTATCTGCACTGTTCAAGGGCATGGTTTAATAAAACCTGAACCAGTCTTTTCTTGAGGTCAGTAGAAATAGATATAAGAATATATAGCTTGTTTCAGAGAGGTAAACAGGAGCAGTTCACATACTGATTTTTGTAGGTACTAGTATCTTTTGCATAGGTGCCTGAATTTAATGGCATTAGACATCAGCTGAAAAGATTGGTTTTTTGACAGCAAAACAAATTTTGCAAGATGAAGAACAGCTGGGAGAAGAGTGGATGCAGTGGGGAGCTGGCTGGCACACTGAAGTTATGTCACTAGAAAACAGTGGAAATTGCTTTGTAATATACTTGTATTTACAAGTATTCTGGAGATGTAGCAAGTACTGTTCTGTTTCATCAAGTGGTGTTAGTTTTCACCATCTTTTGTATGTTAGCTTTTCCTTTGAGGGTGTTAGTATGCATACAAGTAGACCTTTTGAGGGCAGAAATTAATTTAGACTTCTGTGTGAGCTTACTTTGTGGTGTCATTGCCAAACTAAAACTGTTGGAGGCATTTAGAATATGGATGATGTGATACTTACTTTTTTTAAATCTAGATTGGAAACAACATTATGTTGTGTTTTTAGTTCAGCCTGTTCCTTGGATGTGGTAAAACGGTATGTGCTCTGAAATGAGATGGCAATTAGTTTCTAGTTTTTTCCACAAACAACTTTGCCTAATTGCTATTTGTTGTGTAACTTTTCATAAAGATTCCACTGCTCCTGTTTACAGCTTTTCATACAGATTCTTGCAGAAAGATACCTGTCATAGTATCAACTATATCATAATGCAGTAATGCCTTTTTGTGGAGAAAAGTGTGTCCTAGCTTGAACTGTTTGTTTTTGGCATGTTAGTGTGCTAAGGGTATATATCTACTGATCAGAATATTGAAAACTGGATATGCTCAGAACTTGACAATGTGCTTTAAGTTGGACCCACTTTGAGTGGGGAGTTAGGATCAGTTCATCTCCAGAAGTCTCTTTCAGCTTATATTGTTCTTTTGATTGTGTGAACTGTGCCTTTGTCATACTAATGTAGTGCTTGATCTTTTATGGTGTATTTTGAAGTGTTGTGTGTATTTGGAATGGAAAGGGTTAGTAGCTGTAAGACTACATAATAGGTACCTCTTTGAAGATAACTTTAAAGTTAACGTTTACTCTGAAAGTAGAGTTGCACAAAAATAGGGGATGTCATGTGATACATTGCAGTGTAGAAGCTTTAGCACTGGTTTTGCTGAGCAAACTGTCAGAATAAAAGAACGGCATTAGAATAGGAGTTACATTAAGAAACATCCTAATCAGCACAACTAACCTTGGTGTAAAGATTAAATAGGAGAAAACTGGAAGAGACATAAATGAGTAAACCTGAGGAACAGTGATGTTTCTTATAAAAGGACTGAAGGATCTATGGTGTTTATATAGCTCAAAAATAATGGTGTTCTCAAGAGCTTCAGGCAGGTTTTTCAAAGCACAGGCCACTGTGTGTGGTAAGCAGTGGAAACCAGAAGAGTAATGTAATAATATTTTATTCAGTTTTGGGAGTCTGAAGGATCATCTCTGTTTTCCATATGTAGAAATGTGTGGTGTGTTTCCTTGTTAAATTGCACATCACATGAGTCTGTGTGAGCATTACATAATTTGTCCCATCATTTGTATGTTCCCATTCATATTCATGTTGATGCATGAACTGCATTCTTAGACTACATTCTCAGACTCAAAACATATATTTTTATTGTCTTAATTGGCATTTGCTTTGTAAGAGAGAGTCCTGTGGTCATTAAGTGATGTTTTCTGTGTTGGTTATTAACTTTTTGCTTTCGTTTAAATAGTTTTGAATACGAATTCCTTAACTAGTCAAAATACAGTGATCTGTTTCTTCCCTTTTCCTTTTTAAGCAGGGTTATAGCTTGCTTAGTCTTTCTTACATTTTAGAATGAGATTCCTCAAATTTCAGTGCATATTCTTACTAAACATTAAAAGTATTTCTTGGCCTTGAGTAAAAAGCAGCACAGCTTCTATAGTGTTCAGGAAGTAAATATGTTGACTAGTTCAGTTCAGACTCTCAAATGCTCTCACGTGTCTAGAGAGTGTCTGCCAAAGAGCTGTGATTTCAGGGCTGTTCAAAGCCTTTTCTGGCTGGATCCAGAAATGGTGAAGTGAGATGACTACCTTCAGTTGTCTTACCGAGTTTCTCACATTTTCCATTTGTGAGCAGTGGTCACCTGGAATACAGTCCTTTTTTTACAAGTCCTTCCTCTTAGAACAGCAACAGAATCTTCATAAAACATTTATTTTATTATTGTTCTTGCTGCTTCCCTGAGCTCTCAGAAAGAAAGAGAAGGGAAGAATTGGGGCTTTTTGAAGAATTTGGCACATCCTAGATTTCCTTCCAGTGTGACTTAACAAACCTTATGATTTAGATGGTAATCTTAAGTTCTGTGCCAGCCACGTTACAGTTGGTGATCTTACTGTACCTAGACAATCCCCCTCTTACTTACTCAGAGTTCAGAAAACAGCTGCACTCCTTTATAAGAGGTGATTATTTTTAAAACATTATTTTGGTTGATCTTCACTATAAACTGAATGTCTAAATATGCAAATAGTATTTGTTTTCACCTCCATAGGTGAACAGAAGACTTGTGGGTTCCACTTGGAGTTCAGGAGCCCAAAGCCTATTGGCTTGCGAGGTGACTGGGTTAAAGGTTTTAACTTCTAAAATCTCCATGTAAAATCCTTCTCTGAATCCACCTCAATATTCTTAGTGAAGTTTGTTCTCAAGTATTTGCAACTTCTATGCAATATCAATGTTGCAAATTATGTTAGGGGGAGGACTAATGATCAGTTAGTTGTATTTTCAGTATTCTTTGCTGAGAAGCAAAGTAGAAATCATTAAACTCCTGGATTTAAGGATTAGTGACAGATCTTTTCGGCAGCTGCCAAAGGACAAAATTTCAGTTACCAGTCAGTTGCTGCATAAGGTTTATTCTAGGAAACTAATTCTGTCTTTATAGGAGTTGACCATATCTGATCCTTACTCCTTTGAGAGTAGAGCTCTCCATTCTTTCCCCACCTTCCCTTAAAAGAAGTAATGTCTTCAAATGTAGTTTCCTAAGTCCCTTTGTAGAATGGGACTAGAGCTGTCTTCAGGCAGGGTGCTGAGGAACTGAGTAACACTCTTTTCCCCACCATCTTCTCCCCACTCCAGTAATTCTTGGATAATGTCTGTTGGGAAAAACTCTTTTTGAAATACAGAACCACAATCTCAGAATTCGGGGAGGACAGGGCCAAAGCAGGGTTAAAAAATTAACCCATTTTCACAACAGTTGATTGAGCAGATGTGACTAAATGTGATGTGCAAGATAACAGGAGTAAATGACATTCTGTATTGTATGTTTACAAAACCAGGGCAATTCGGATTCATCAAATACTGAATGAAATAGAATTAACAGTGATTTGTTGTCCGCTTGTTTAATCTTGGGCTGGGTAGAAAGGTTGGTTTCTTTTGATATTTTCCTGACTCTGTGTCTGTATCAAAGTTTGTCAATCAAATTTTGGTTGTAGATTTAATTGAATTTGTATGTGTTTGCAATTTCATTGTAAATTTCTCATTCTAATTTGTACCTACATAGTAAACATTTTTAAAAATCAGGTAACATCTTTTTATCATTAGGAAGAAGCACTGCATGCTTTCATTCAGCCCGAAATTCTTGATGGCCCCAATCAGTATTTTTGTGAACGATGTAAGAAGAAGTGTGATGCAAGGAAGGTAAAGACAGTCCAAATTGTTTGCGAAAATTACTTTTGGTGAATACTAATCCTGACAGTGGTAGCATAATCTTGTCTTTGCTTCATTTAGGGTCTGCGGTTCTTGCATTTTCCGTATCTGCTGACATTGCAACTGAAGAGGTTTGACTTCGATTACACCACTATGCACAGAATTAAACTCAATGATCGTATGACTTTTCCTGAAGAGTTAGACATGAGTGTCTTCATAGATGTTGAAGATGAGGTAAAATGTTTGGTTTCAGAGAAGAATCTTTAACTTTCTTGAAGTTTCTCATTAAGAAAATGTCAGTCTAATAAACCCATTTTAACAATATTATTCTGCTGTTGGGTTGGCCAAAAGGTAATTGAGTTTTTTAATAGTTGGACATAGATGCCTTGAAATGTAACTAACTTCATTTTAAACTGCAAATTCGTTCTATAACTTGACAGCTGACAGTTGTTTTAGAAAAAGAAAATGCCTGACTTCGTTAACAGTTACTTACTTGCTGTTGATTTCGAAATGGAAAATCAAAAGGAACATTTTCCATCATATTTTGCTGTATTACTTGCAAAAAGGAAAAAATGCTATGCAAGTTCTTAAAAAGTTGTGATTTGTGTGGTGAAGACGCCTTAAAACTATGGCAGTGTCAGAATTGGTTTGCTAAATTTCGGTCTGGAGATTTTGCTGTTGAAGATGCACCATGCTCAGGAAGGCCAATTGAAGTTGATAATGACAAAATAAAGGCATTGATAGGCTCCAATAGGTGTTTAATGACACGAGAGGTTGCCGATGATCATAACATTTCGAAATCGAGCACTGAAAACCACTTTACATTAGGAAGTTCAGTATTTGGGTACCACATGAGCTCAAGAAATTCACCTCATTGAACACTTTGACATCTGCGATTCTCTTGAAACATGAGGAGCCATTTTTGAAACATATGGTAATGGGCAATTAAAAATGGATTGTTTACTACAACAACAAATGAAAAAGATCATGGAGCAAGCGTGATGAAGCAGCTCAAAGCACTTCCAAAGCAGATGTGCACCAAAGGAAGATTGTTCTGTCAGTCTGGTGGGATTTCAAAGGTATTGTGTATTTTGCATTGCTTCCAAGGAACCAAACCATTAGTTTGGACATGTACTGTCATCCACTGGTAAATTAATGATGCCATCAAGCAGATGGTGGAATTGCAAAGGTGCAGTGTTTCTCGATGATAACGCTAGACCACACAGAGGTTTGGTCACTCGTCAAACATTGTTGCAGCTTGGGTGGGATGTGTTACCACATCCACCACATTTGCCAAACCTGGCACCATGAGACTGTCATTTGTTTTGTTCTTTACAAAATGCCTTGAATGGTGAAACTTTCACTGCTGAGGAAGATACCAAATTGTTCTTGGAACTGTTTTTTGCCAAAAAAGATAAGAACTTTTTTGAGTGTGGAATCATGACATTGCCTGAAATGTGGCAAAAGGTATTTGAACAAAATGGACACTGTGGTGTTTAATACAGCTTTTGTGTCCTATGAAAAATCTGTTTTTCATTTACCCAGAAAAAAACCACAGTTACTTCTTGGCCAACACAATACATAAAATGTACTTTAGCCATGATAGTGTTTACATTTGAAGCCTTTACGTCTGACCATGTGGATTTTTGTTATATTGAAAAGAAAGCAGGTACTCTAAGCACTGTAGGGTTTTCATGCTTCAATAAGACACTGCTTCTGATTTCTTGCATGTACACATGACTGATCTAAAAGCACAGATCTCAAGGCTTCTACATGTACTGAATATCCAGAATGAAACATAGTTCTTAAACTTGTCTCTGAATCTGTTCTGGTCACAAGAGGTGATGTAAAGTTTTGAAACTCTGAAACACTGAAGTCCAGAAAACGTTAATGATGAATTCCTTCCCTCTGACTCACCGTGCTGTATATGCTGTAGAAATAAGATAATCTTGTGGTTTTGGCTAAAATACATGTGGTGCAGTTACATTCACCAAAAAGAATTCAATACAACTTCTTCATTAAAGATCAAAATTATTCCTCTAATTCCATTCCTGACAACATGTCATTTTGCTAGCTTGCAGTGGTGTTAGAGAAATACTGCACTGATAAGTGTGTGGAGAGACTTTCCTGACTCTGCACAAACCTTTGGTTTATGAAGTATGCCATTTAAGTGATTTGGTATCTCTCAAAGTTTTACTGGGGTGGGCTAAATGACAATGCAGATTGATCTGAGAGAGCAGAACTTGAGACAAAATTAGCAACTCCAAGAAAATCGAAATAATTATCTAGAGGAAAGAGGATCAAGTAAGAGATGGATTTACTGGGTTGTACTAAATGAACTGTGTTCGTAATGGTGTTGACATCATGGTTTTAAGCTAATTGAACACTGAGCAGTCTTACTGTAATACCTTGACTCTGTCTAGTGAGTTGAAATGGCAAAAAAAAAATCTTTGTGATGAAAATATTTCCAGTCAAATCAATTCTGATTAACAGGGCCATGTTATAATAGGATTAGACTTCCAGGTATTTAATTGAATTAACTAGTAAATGGATCAGATTAGTAACAGATACAATCTTGTCAAGTATGAAACCAGCTAATTACCCTACACGAGATGTGAAAATACTGATGCAAGAGATGGACTGAAGACAGTCACTAACAGAAGCAGGTCAGTTCTCGATGCTGAATTGCAGAAGTCTCTAGGTTTTTGAGGAGTTTGATTGTTTTGCTGGTTGGAGTTTTTTTCACTTCACAAAAGTATTGTTATTTCTTGGTCTGTGTAACTTTCAATGTTGTATAATAGTATGTATGTCTCTTTTTTAAGAAGTCTCCTCAGACTGAGAGTTGCACTGATAGTGGAGCTGAAAATGAAGGCAGTTGTCACAGTGATCAGATGAGCAATGATTTTTCTAACGATGATGGAGTTGATGAAGGAATCTGCCTTGAGAGCAATAGTGCAGCAGAAAGAATTTCTAAAGCTAGCAGTGAAAAGGTATGTTTAAGAAGTGTTGTCCTGGGTCTGATTGGGATGGAGTTGTCTTCATAGCAGCCTATACGGTGCTCTGTTTTGGATTTGTGACTGAAACAGTGCTGGCAGCACATCAGTGTGTTAACTCTTGCTGTGCAGAGTTGCGCAGCACCGAGACTTTCTCCGTTTCTCATTCTGCCCCTCTAATGAGTAGGGCTAAGGGTGGGCAAGAGGCTGGAAGGGAGAAACATAGCTGTGACAGCTGACCTGAATTGACCAGAGGTATATTTGATGCCATATTTCCTGTCATGTAATGTCATGCTTAGCAGTAAAAACTGAGGGCTTCTCAAAGTAGCTGTTGCTCAGAGACTGGCTGGGCATCAGTCTGCTGGTGGGAGATGGTGAGTACTTGCCTTCACATCATTGCAACCCTTTGAGTTTTTCTTCCTTTCTCAGACTTATTAAGCTGTCATTATCTCCAACCACAAGTTTTCTCACTGTTGCTCTCTGATTCTCTCCACCACTCTACTTGAGGGGAGGAGTGGCTGACTGAGTGGGTGCTTAGTTGCTGGCCAGGGTCAAGCCATGACAAGCATAAATTATCAATATAAATAATTCTGATACTGAGTGAAAGGTAGGAAAGCGTGTTGTTATTCCAATTCCAAAAACTGACGCTAAGCAAAGAAAAGCGTGTAACTGATTTGGAAGTCGTGTCCTTCATTTGCATCCTTTTATCTATGAAAAGGAAGGTTTATGACAGCAAACTCTGTGTGATGTGAGAGAATTAAGTGCAGAGTGCTGATAAGCATTGAATGGCGTGTTGCTGGTTTGCAGTATACATCAAGGGGCAAAAAAGCAGTCTGCAAGAATGCAGAGAAAGGTGATAGCAAGCAAACCTAAATTTTGTAGCTACAGGCAGGTTGGTCATTACTTTGTTTCTGATACGGAAATGTTTAAAAGCTGTCTAGAGTAAGAGTTCGTGTTTCGAATTCATCTACAGGAAAGAAGTAACAGTAATGCATTAAGCCAGTTGAAAAATGTTTCAACAATTTTTTCTTAAGTTGTTTGGTCTTTTCTCTCTCTCTTCCCAGCAGCAAAAGGGGAAATTCGTCTTTACTTCCATTATTCCATACCCTTGTATAATGTTTAGCATACCAGAGCTCTGATTTTGTTCGGTGCCTGTTGCAGTAATGCATTTGTGCTGTACAGATCAGTTTTGTAACATATATTTATATATTCAGGTTCATGTAATTGTTTTAAATTTCTTTAAATTATCATTTGGTTACCTTTACTGATTATGTATCGCAACTTTTTTTTTTTTTTGTCTCCCCAGAGTTCTTTACTGTATGAGCTCTTTTCTGTTATGGTTCATTCTGGAAGTGCTGCTGGTGGCCATTATTATGCCTGTATAAAGTCTTTTAGTGATGACCAATGGTACAGTTTTAATGATCAGCATGTTAGCAAGGTAAAAATACTGTATACTCATAGATAAAGCAGTAAGTTTCTATCTTGCTTGTGATTTTTCACTTGCATATAATGAAACTGGTTTTATATGCAAGTATTTCAAGCATTTACTTTTGTTTTGTCTTTTCATCCTAATATCCTGCCATATGCAGATGTCACTCGTTAGCTTCACCATTTTCTATGGTTTTTTATTTATTTATGTATGGGGTTTTGTGCGCTGTGGGGGAGGAGTGTTTCTTATTGATGTTGAAGGGGGAATGGTTCATAAAGATGCCTTTGTTCTTATCCAGACCAGGCTGGATTTAGAACTTTGCTTTCTATACATGTGGAGAATAATTCTTGCTTAGAGAATTGTTTGTTGATCTATTACAATGCAGCCTGTGCTGTTAAAGCTGTCCTGCTGGTGCATTTCAGGTGTTACACGTATCCAGAAACATTATTGTAAGCAAGAACCTGGATAATGCTTTTCTAAGAAGTTCCTACTCTTAAAAAAAACCCGTGCATTATAAAATGAAGAGGCAGATCACATTGAAACAGTTTTGAGGTTTTTTCAGTCAGCAAATAAGCAGAAATCTTTTAAAAAAACAAGAGTAATTAATATTTTATGTGAATTATATGCCATTTTTCCTAATTCTAAATTGATTTTCTGTTAGATAACTCAGGAAGATATTAAGAAAACATATGGTGGGTCTTCCGGAAGCAGAGGCTATTATTCCAGTGCTTTTGCTAGGTTAGTAGTACTGTAATATTACTTTTCTTTCTGGTGGTGTTTTAGTGGAATCAAATGAATGGCTAAGATATGCATATGCTTAATGCATTAGCTTACCATTAACAGTAGATGCCTGAAATAGTTGTAAGAGCTATCCTGACTGCTGTTTCAGATCGTTAAAATAATCTGATATGTATTTTTTTAAATCCTTGTTAATGTATTGCCAAGATATGTGTGACATAGCTCCTTACTATAAAAAACCCCACAATAAATTGAAGTCAGTATTGTCCTTCTATCTGATAAATTCAAATAACTGTTCTTTTCTCCACCAGCTCCACAAATGCATACATGCTGATATATAGACTGAAGGATCCAACAAGAAATGCAAGTATGTTTTGCAGTTCTTAACTAGTAAGATTCTGTTGTGGAATAAGGAGGTGTTTTTCATGTCATGAGTCCTAATTTTTGTGAGGAAGATGGTATTGATATTTTTAAGTTAACCTAAAGTAACTTTCGTATAGGAAGCCTTCTTTCATAGCTTTTTCACTAGTCTCTATGGATCATTAGGAAGTCATCACAAAACAAATTTTCAAATTTTTTAGTGTTTTGGATATCCTGGAAATGAAAACCAGATATACTGGGTCGCACTGAATAAATTAGTGTAATGCTCTTTGGAGCATTTGATGGACAGTGGAATAACAAAATAGTTTTCTTACAAATGACTATGTAAAAAGTTGATAATGACAGAGTTTTATACTTTATAACCAGCCCTTGCTGGGCTGTTTCATTTAGGATGTGAGACAATATACTGTAAATTATATAGTCAGAAACAAATCCTAGATTTCATGGTCTTTTATTCCCCTCATATCTGATTTAGTTCACTAAGGCTTAGCTGGTGCCTGGCCCTATAACTGGCAGGTTGATTTATCTTTGAAATATGATACAGTGGAAAATGAAGATTTTATTTGGATTTAAACCAGAAATGTGTGGTTGGAGGCTTCATTCAAGCATATTCAAGTAATTTCATGGGGTCTTAAACTGTTTATATTACTAATAACTGTAAACTTCCAGGATTTCTCTTGTAGATTTTTTTTTAAAAAATAATGCTATGTTCTTTGCTTGAAAACACTTAATGTTTCTCATGAAAATCTGGGCACACCTAAATGATGCAGTAGTAAATGAAAGTTTGATAGAACTTCTTAAAACTAATATAAAAATAGAAGGAAGCATGTTAGTTTGCTGTTTTCCCCTTCTTATTAGTCTGGTGTTAGAATTACAGCTGTAGGAAGGGAAACAGAAGAGCAGTGGCTGGCCACGCTTGCTCTCATCAGCAGTGTGCCTGTGAGAATCAAATATTTTGTTAATAATCTGACTCGTTGAATTGAACCAAAGATTTATTTGCTTGCAGTATCAAAGCTCTATTAATTTTTTTCTTCAAGGAAAAATTCAGTAGCCTGCCCTTACAAAGGGAAATTTGTCAGGTTGTGGCCTGGTTGAAGTTTGACTGATAAATAGTGTAGATTATTCTAAGTTTTCAGGATGTATATATTTCAGTTGCCAGAACTGTAATGCCCTTGAGTGCACAAAAAAATTACTGTCAGTGAATACTTTTTCCTAATAGCTTGAGCAGATGAGAAGCCACAAACTTGCAAAGGCAGGTTAAAAACCTCTCATACCTCTGCATTCCTTCCCGCCCCCCCTGCCTTTTTCATGAAATTCTTAAGAGGTTGGGTGTCCCAAACAGTAGATTCAAGCTCTCAAGAATTTTAATTCATCCTTTGTAGAGAGAGTATTTTGATAGCTGGATTTTATTCTTAATTGGTAAACTGAAATTACATACTATTTAATAGTATCTCGGAGTGAAACCTTTAGTACTTCACATTGTGTAGCTCCTTTTGGGGCATCCTCATTGTTTTTGAAGAGCATGCAAGCATAGAAAAGACTTGAGAGAGTTTGTAAGACATCAGCTTGTAACTTGTCCAGTGGAGGAGGGAGTAAAAGATCTTTGAAAAGAACATTTTGTTTATCTTACGCTGCTTCTCTAAAAATTGTAGGAAGAAGATGAATAGTTGTCTACTTCTTTTTAACTGCTTCTTTTGGGGTAAAATTTTGATTTCCACCATGAGAAACTGAGGATGACTGTTAGCAAGAATAAGGAAAGAAATTAGCGCTGCAAGGATGACTAAAAAAAGCTTTAATGTTTTTTGAAATACAAACTAGAAAAGCTTAAACTTACACTAAATTTTATTTTAAAGAAAACAAAATAAAATAAAATTTCTTTAAAGAATTAAGTAGACCTGCAACTACTACATTGGTATATTCTGAAAAGCGTTTTATGGTACTTGGAGCAAATTTGTCATCTGATTTGAGCATCCCAATAAACACATTTATTTTTAGCAGCAGTCTGTTTCATCATACCTCGAGTACTTTCAGACATGTTATTCTTTTCTACTTCTTTATCATTATTTAAAATTTTCTCTTATGTTCTCTATAAATTGTACAATGGTATTTTCTTTGAGGACATAGGGAGGGAAAAACTAAGTATCTCACAAAATCAATTCTGTTGGCTTCTGTTTGTTTCTGTGAATTCCTGGTACAGTGGACAGTTAGAAAATGATATCTTTGGTTTTAAAGTGACTGTATGTGAAGTAGATGATTTATATAGTTATGAAGTGGATTCAACACAAGTATAATGTTAGAACAAAGCCTTTTATCAATAAATTGATGAAGTAGTAAGTCTTAAGAGCAACAGAAAAAATACTGTTTCAGTATTTGAATCATTGAAACAATATTACTCATTCTGAACCAGAAGTGGTTGTAAATTGTATGAAGTTTAAGCAAAAATAGCAGCCATAAACAAAGTCTACGTGTCAGGAACCGTCTCTGGAAATAGATTTTCCTGTAAGTGCTCTGATTGTTAATTCCTCAGCAAGCACATAAACAACCTGAATCTGCTATTTCAGATCTCTCGAATGTGCCAAACCCATTTTTAAATCTGAAAGATTATTTGCCCAACTCCTTGCAATAGCAGTGGCACCAGGACTGGAAGACAACTGTGTTTGCAAAAGTGTTTGTTTGTTTATTCATTTATTTATTTTAAAGTCAATGAAGTATTGCATGCTCTGGTTTTGTTTATAACACAAAATCGTAGGGAGTGCACTAATCTCTCTTAGGTGCAATATTTATTTTATCATTATACAGACAATATCTTTTGACTTTTATTATCAGCTAATTAATTTTCTAGAGCAGAATTTTCCTTTGTTGTGAAAACAGGCTCAAGTGTAGTCATCAGTCTTAGTGTATTTCTTTACAACAGCAAAGCTTCCCATACTGATGCTGAAATATTAATCTTGTGTTAATATCATTTTCTGGTGTTGCTGATGTATAATTAGGGGGAATAAAAGGCTGACTTCTGTTCCGTTTAAATCTCAAAAAAGAAAACGTCATATAGTGGGGAGTTTGAGTGGAGAAGAGAGAGGGAAGTAGGCAAAAAAGATAAATATATCCATAAGTCCTAAGATGTTGCCCACTGTGGAATTTTTTTTTGCTTGTTTAAAACTACTCATTTGTTTTTACTGGCAGAGTTTCTTGAGGCTCATGAGTATCCAGAGCATATTAAACACTTGGTACAGAAAGAGAGAGAATTGGAAGAACAAGAAAAGAGGCAACGTGAAATTGAGCGCAACACTTGCAAGGTTAGAATTTCTGCAAAATGAAGTAGCAATATATATTTAGTAAGAAGTGGTTTTACAGTGAATAGTGATTTTTTTACTGCAATACAAGGACTCTTTTGTGATAGGTGTATTTGTATTAATAACTCTTTAAAATGAATTGTATACCTGTCAGAGGCCTGTACACAGTGGAGGCATCTGCTACAGGTATTTACCAGAGATGTCTGAGTTTGTGCCTTATGTGATTTGGATTGGTATTAAAACCAAAACAAAACTGTAGTTTAACTGACATCACTTGATTAAGTGAAATAAATTCCAAAGTGTATGTAACGCTTTGTCAGGTCTTCTGTACTGTTAAAGCTTTTCACATTGTTACCCTTTGCTTTGTGAAATTGTTTCTTGAGCTAATTTAAAATTATTTGGCAGAAAGTGCGGAGTCTTTTTCCAACCATAGATTCAGCAGTAACAAACAAAATGTGACTTCTGTGACTTACAAGCATGACGGTCAGCTGGTCTACCTCTGAATTAAGTGATTGTTCTATTAGAAGGTTCTCTATGGATGCGAAATATGTAACTCTGTGTGTGAAAAAGGAATTTTGCGTTCATTGTTCCTATGAGCATTTTGTTCTGGAGGATTTCCACGCTCCTTACGATTTAAAGATGTTTTGGTTGTAGATGTCCTACCCTAGTTTGTAAAAAGTTATATAGATAAATATAGACACACAAATATACACATGTATATATATACACTATATATATATATGTATATGTGTGTATATATTTATACACATACACACTAGTGCCTTTGACGTTTTCTATCTGCAGCAGCGTAACCAGCTGAAAGGTATCTGTCCTATAGCTGAAGTAGAGCTAAAGATTTATTTTGTATTAGAATTTTTCAATATAGGGCTGTAAATTTAAATGTACTCTTAATAGTTGCAAATACCTTCATGATAATTTTTCTTCCTTCTGTATTTCATAGATTAAATTGTTCTGCATGCATCCTACAAAACAAATAATGATGGAGAACAAATTAGAGGTTCATAAGGACAGAACGCTGAAGGAAGCTGTGGAAATGGCTTACAAGGTGTGCTATGCATCACAGAACAGTTGAATAGTTAGATGTAATTTTTTCTGCTGCTGTGTATATTCAGTTTTTGAATTTATAATGCTGTGAGAGTGTTTGTAGGGACTTTGCCGTGTGGTTTTTGGGGGGGTTGGTTTGGAGGTATTTGTAGTTTGGGGTTTTTTTGGTGTTAGGGTTGTTTTTTAAGATATTTTCTAGTTGGCAATTACTGACTGAGTTTTCTGTTAGTAGTCGTCAGATGATTTCTGATTGGAATGATACAGCCTTTCCTTTTAATACAGTATGACTTTACATACCCCTATTCTAAAATCAGACAATGAGAACTGCTGTTAGACTTGCCATAGCCACAGTAAGTTGAAAGAATTCTGAACACTTATATTTGTATTGCAGTAAAAATGTTGTATTAGATTGAAGACATCTACTCTTACTTACCTACTTGCACTCCTTGGTTCTTGCCATATGCGTCTTTGGCTGGGAGAGTACCAGCAAGGCAGTTACAGAACTGGGCTGTGTTAACATCTACTTAAGAGGCATGAAGCTAATTAGTGCGTGTGACTTCTCAGGCCTCTAAGATGCCACTTGGTATAACTGATAGGCAATATATTCCTCTGGATATACTTCTGAGACTTGTCTTCATGTGCTTATATACATAATTATCAAACTTCCCTCTTTGCATTTTGATGTAGGTTTCTCTTTGGATTTTGAAAACGTATATGTATTGCATGTGTGTGTATATCATACATATGATGTATGCATATTTTTTTTCTAAAATGATAATGAAATTTCTGAATTCGAAGGATTCCTGGATATGCAAGTACTGAGGTATTTCTAGCTTACAAGGAAAAAACTAAACTCACAAATCAACCATTATTAAATATTTTGTGCTTTTTTCTGTGTGTGATATAGCTAATGGATTTAGAGGAGGCTGTTCCTTTGGATTGCTGTCGTCTTGTCAAATATGATGAGTTTCATGACTACTTGGAGCGATCTTATGAAGGAGAAGAGGATACACCAATGGGTTTATTACTTGGAGGTGTCAAATCAACGTACATGTTTGACTTACTATTGGAAACAAGAAGACCTGACCAAATCTTCCAGTGCTATAAACCTGGTGGTAAGCCATGCAACTACATTATAGACAACGATAGACTAAAATTGTATATTGTGTGACAGCATGAAAGAAAAGGCATAAAACAGAGAACTTCATTATGGTGTGTGAAGGAAGAAAAACTACTAAATTTTATTAAGTCAGTCTCAGTATGAACTACATACTGTGCTGTGTTACCAACTTTTTTCTAATTGAAGCAATTCTAAGGTATACTACAATTTGTCAAACTGTGAAACAGTTTTGCCTTTTTGGCGTTAAAATTGATCTGAAAATGAAATTCTGAAATTGGACTGTTTTTCATATTCATTACTGTTTGTATGTGTTTAATGCAACCTCTTAGGTCAGACAAGGGTATGGGTGTTTTCTTTACCTGTTGATATCTGTATTTATGTATATACATATATATACACGTATATATGTGTGTGTGGTTTTGTTTTCTTTTTCTTCCCTACAGAGGTCATGGTAAAGGTTCACGTAGTTGACCTCAAGACTGAATCTGTTGCTCCTCCAATAAGCGTCCGAGCTTATTTGAATCAAACAGTTTCAGAATTTAAACAGCTAATTTCAAAGGTAATTTGCAGTCATTAAGGACTTGTATTACAGAGTTTTCATTCATTCTGACTGTGAAAATGTGTCATAATTTAAATATCTAAAATGAGAGCCTGCACCTTTTGGAGTTCATACTGTGTGTCATGTCCAGTAGAGTGAGGTTAGCTGTTAAAGTTGAGCTTGTCTGTCTGCTTCTTCCTTCTCTTGGAGTTCTGCCCTGGCTTTTGCACAAGCTTAGTCAGTATCTGGCCATGTTGCTTAACTGTCTTACCAGATAATAAGTTTTTTGGGGAAGCTGAAAAGTCGAATTCATTTTCTTTCTTTTTCAACTAACTTGAATCACCTCACTGAGTATCTAATGAGTGAGTTTTACCATATAACTGAGCCAACATGTAACTTCCCACATTGGCTTCCGTAATTGAAATTAACATCTAAACCTGTCCACATCTGCCCTACAAAACCTTTTCATCTCAGCAGCCACTTGTTATTAAGATGCAGATTGATTTTTATATTGTCTTAAACCACGGGATATTACTGCTTCAGTTGAATTGGAAGACGGGCATTTTACTCATTCAGTTCTGTGCACAATAGTTCAGTGGTTGGTGTAACTTCATAATATTTTATGAAACATGGTCAGTAATGTGAACTCAGTCTAATTAAGAATTAAGTGAACAGTGTGCAAAACTTGATGCTTGAATATTTTTTTTATTTTCATTCGGTTCCTATGCTAAAGAATAAGACTGATTCCTTATATTACTGGTCATTAACAATTTGCCAGTTCTCTGCAAAGCCAAGCCATTTTAGTCTGC
>NW_010156586.1:25981-68865 GCF_000695765.1 Mesitornis unicolor
TAACATTTGCTACATGTCAAAGGATGGAGGAAAAGAACTGGGACTGCACAGGTTTGGGAGGTTCGCCAATGTTGTCTCTGCAATTTATGTCAGTAAACAAACCTTCTCCTTTCCTTCTGAATAGTCTTCAGAAATGAAGAGCTTGTTCGAGTATTTGAAATTAAGTACAATGCATGTGTTGCCTTACTGTCAATGTTGTCTTACAGGCTACACATCTGCCAGCTGAAACAATGCGGGTAGTATTAGAACGTTGCTACAATGACCTGCGTCTTCTGAATGTTTCCAGCAAAACACTGAAAGCTGAAGGCTTTTTTAGAAGCAACAAGGTACATGCTCTGGTTTATAAACTGTTCATTTAATGTATTTGTAGGTTTCACTGTTGTGAAAGGTGTGGATATCTGTATAAAATTTATAGTGGGTAACTGTCACTTATTTCACTAAGTATAAAGTATTGTGTAGGGTTTTTTAACTAACAAATCCTGTGGTGCTTATGGATACTGTGGGCTATATATGAAAACAAGTGTGCATAACATGGTAGAGTAGATTCAGGATCAGACATCTGGTTGATGGTGAGGTTAACAACCTTGTGATAAAGATTTTTAAGTCAACCCTTCTTTAGGGAACAAAGGTTGGCGTTACTATGAAACATGGCGAACTTGTTTTCTACGCCTTCTGAACAGCTGTGCGTGCTCTCCATAGTAAAATTCTTCAGAAGCAAATGACAAAACTACGAGTAAGATTTTTGGTGGGATTTTATCTTCAATTCAGTAATTTTTACTGTGCAAATTCCCTGTAGCCAAATCTACATTGTGTTTTCCCAAAAAGACTTCTAGTAAATGTTTCCAATAATAGTTGTGTAGTGCATTCTTAAAGAGTAACTTAGTACTTAAATAACTTAAATAACATCTTTTGCATTGCCCTTTTTACTACAGTAGCAATAAAACATCTTTTAGCACATTTTGCACGTATTTTGTCTCTGAAATGTAGGTTCAAGGACACAGTCCTCGATGGAGAAAGAATAGTGAAGGCTTTGATGGCTTATAGCTGAGAAAAACAGTGGTATTGGCTTATTGTTTAGTTACTTCAAGCTCTTTCACATTGTCACTACAGCACAGTGGCCTTTGACAACGGGAAAAGAGAAATTTGTTCCCTTGTATTCTAATTTGCCCTATTGCTTACCCGTGTATACATCAAAGATTTCTTGCTTGTGATGCTGTACTAGAAAATAAAGGAAGACTGCCAGCTGTAGCTGTGGGGCTCATTGCTACCCTAACTAGGGTTGGTGTCCAGATGAAGGATGCACTCTGAAGAGAAACGTAAATACCCTTCTGAACGTGGAAGTGCTTACTGCAGCTGGTCAGTCTGGTGACAGTTCATGCCAGTCTTAATATGATTATGAAAATAAGGAAAAGTGAAACCGTTATTAAACCACAGACTCCATAATACATTTTTTTCTAAGCATGTATTTTGTTTTTTTTATAAAAGATGATGTTTTAGTGACGTAATTTTTGATGTTTGCTCAACCCTATCTCTCTGCTGTTGTTGCTTTTACTTTTGTGTAAAATGACACTATGTGATAAAACACTTTTATTTTATGCTCAGGTATTTATTGAAAGCTCAGAGTCTTTAGATCGTCATGTGGTGTATACAGATTCTCATTTATGGAAACTTTTGGATCGTCATGCAAATACAATCAGACTGTATGTTTCATTACCAGAACAATCGCCTGCATCTCAGTTTAGACGAGCAGTTTATCAGAAGTCTAGTGGAGATTCAGGCAACTTGGATGAAGCCTGTGAAAGAGTAAAAGGACCTGTAGGTAATATGAAATCTGTAGAGGCAATTCTGGAAGAAAGCACAGAAAAGCTTAAAAGCTTGTCCCTGCAGCAGCAGCAGGAGGGCGATAATGGAGACAGCAGCAAAAGCACAGAAGCCAGTGATTTTGAAAACATTGAATCACCTTTAAATGAAATAGACTCTTCAGCATCAGCAGAAAACAGAGAACTTGAAAACCAAATTCAGATTTCCGATCCAGAAAATCTGCAGTCGGAGGAACGGTCTGATTCGGATGTCAACAATGACAGGAGTACAAGTTCAGTGGACAGCGACATCCTCAGCTCCAGTCACAGCAGTGACACTTTATGCAACGTAGACAATGCCCCGCTTCCCTTGGCTAATGGACTCGATTCCCATAGTATCACAAGTAGTAGGCGATCAAAAGCAAATCAGGGGAAAAAAGAAACCTGGGACACAGCAGAAGAAGATTCTGGAACAGATAGTGAGTACGATGAAAGTGGCAAGAGCAGAGGAGAAGCACAATACATGTACTTTAAGTCAGAACCCTATGCTGCAGATGAAGGTTCGGGAGAAGGGCAAAAATGTATGTATTCTTTTTTTAAATGCCTTAAAATAATCTGGCTTTTATTACCATAATACTGTTTACATACACTGTGTTAAGAAGCCTAATGACAGTATTGAAAAACTTGTTGTATGTCAGATTAAAGCTAATGAAATTGCAAAGATGGGACACGATGTTATGTTCAGCAACAACCTAGCCTAATTTTGATCTTGTAATAGGTAACCACCTATTTGAGCAGTGTCTTGCTTTTTGTTTTTAAGAAAATGAAAAACTACCTCTGTGATACATCTGGTTCCTTATCTTGAAAGTGTTATCTGTAGAGCAAGCTGAGTTTTCTTCAGGTGAAAGGAAAATTGCGTATTGAGAAACACAGTTTCTGAAGATAAATAATTCACTTTGCTTTCCAGAATTTCATATTACTCCAGTGGCTTTTCCTTAATTACAAAATTGCTCCATGAAAAAGTTGCTGAATCCAGACGTGAGCTTGCCTTGTGATATCCTGGGGCCTTCCAGAACACAGAGTTAACCAAACTTTTTAATCCTGAAAACCCAGGAGGAAAAAAAGATTTGGGTGGCATGTGCCTGCACAGCCCTAACTCAGAAACACCTCTGTCTCTCCCTTGAGGCAGGGGAAATCTGTAGGGGTGTTCATCTGCAAATGCTCCACCTGATTCTCTCTATTTGTTGTCTTACCAAATGGAGAAGATACTGCTTTGCTGTACTACCTCACTGATTGCAAAATAGGGCAGTTTGGAACTGTGATGTGTTCCAGGAGTATCTGCCCAAGTACAGCAAAGCTCTTGAAGTAATGCACTCAGATAAAATGTAAACATGGCCATTAACTGTCATTCTGACTTTTCAGTACTGTTTTGCTGCAAGTGGTAACTGTGAATATGTGAAAATAGCACAATAGAGTGACTTTTTTTTTTCCCCCTAGCGTGGTGTTTCATGCCATTTTTGTCTTTATTTTTGCTTAGGGCTGATGGTCCATGTTGATAAAAGAATTACACTGTCTGCCTTCAAGCAACATTTGGAGCCTTTTGTCGGAGTTCCGTCTTCCCACTTCAAAGTCTTTAGAGTCTATGCCAGCAATCAGGAGTTTGAGAGTGTTCGGCTGAATGAGACACTTTCTTCATTTTCTGATGACAATAAGGTTATTCAGAAGTTCTTTTGAATCATTAAAAGTTATATTGATACAATATAGACCAACTTAAGAACATAATTTACAACTTTTTGTTAACTTGCTGGGTGAAATCGTTACATTGGTCTTGGTAGTGTGTAACAGAATATAACTTTGATTTTCATATAAGTTCTAACAGATACTCCTTTTGCTTTCTAGATAACTATTAGACTTGGAAGAGCCCTTAAGAAGGGTGAATACAGAGTCAAAGTCTATCAGCTTTTGGTAAATGAGCCAGAGGTAATATTTCAAGATTGATTCATGAAAATGCTAGTATGTGCCTTGACCAAGGTCTTTCTCTGAAGTCTTGAAAGAAAGTCCTTCTTTTGTCTTCACTTTTCTGCAAGTTTGCCTGGATTTAGAAAGGGAACTTAAGATTATTTCTGTTTATGCAGTTCCAAGTATACAATTGGAATGTGACTTAGAGTATCTCTCTTAAGTGTCTTTATTCATGCAGTGTAAATGGAGATCAAATGAAAAGAACTGTTTGTTTTCCTTAAATGTGTGAAAGTCATGTAGAACTCTTTCCAAATAAACTGCTTTTGCTCCTGCTTGCAGTTTTCAGTAATACTGTACTAATATAATTGGTCACATTCATGCACTGTGGGCAGTGCTTACCAGAATGGCTGGCTGGATAATGTCCTCTGCATAAGACCAGCCTGAAACAACAATGCCTCTCTTGCAATAACACAGATCGCTTGCTTGTTGCATCTTCTGGGACATGAGAAGTGTAAAAGTCTTTTCACTATGTAGTCTGCAGTCTTTTTAAAGGTTGACTTTGTATGCACCTTAATTTCTGATTTGATTTTTTGAACCAAACTGCAGAATACTTATTAGTAATGAGTAAGCATAAGAGACTAAAGCTGAACTAGTAAAGCAGGGAGTAAGATAAATTTAAAAGTAACTTCCGGGCATGGAGTTCTGGTCTGTCTAACCAAAAAAAGCCAAGAAAGTGGCATTTTTATTATATGGCTTATTTAACTTAATAGCTCCTTTCAGATTGTTTAGAATGTTAATATAATGGTAGCAATTAGTAATAGAGACACAAGACACTGTTTCTGCAGTGGCACACATTCAGTGTGTTTGAATTAGTTAAACCTGATTTTAATCCATTCATTGCTTACCTCATTTGTGAAAAGCATTCTAATAGTCATTTTGCTGGGTGGATGGTGCTGGTCACAAAACGTGAACTGTAGGCAAATCTACTTTTTTCTGTACAAGAAAATTTGTCTTGAATCACTTTCTCTTTACGTTCACAGCCATGCAAGTTTCTTCTAGATGCCGTTTTTGCAAAAGGTATGACTGTCCGACAGTCAAAAGAGGAGCTGCTTCCTCAGCTTCGAGAACAATGTGGCCTAGACTTGACAATTGACAGGTAAAGAGACTGCAATCCGTTCAAGTTACCTGATGAAATATTACTTTAAAATGTGGGGATTTCTTTCTCTGGTGGAGAAAGGAATAAGTTACTGTGGTCTTTGAATCAGATTGTGTGTACAGACATCAGTTAGCAGTTCTTGGCTTTCATCTCCTGCAGAACGATACAGGGAATATTTACCTGGAGTTGCCTGTGTTTAACATGTCTGCAGGTTTTGATCTGACAAGTTTTATTCTCTAAAAATTATTTTCTTCAGAAAGGAGACCATTAAGTAAAATCAGTTCACAAAAAAGCCACTTTTTCTCTAGATGAGATCCCAGTGTAGATTGTTGCAGTAAACTGCTTTGTGCCTTATCGTAGTGTACATTATCGTGTGTGTACAGCACTGATCCAGCACTATCTTCCCTTTACCCATCAAGGCTGAATTTGCTTTGAGGTCTTGATTCCACATACTGTCTACTGTCAGTTATGAGTGGTGGGGTATTTACTGTAGAAGAGCTGACACTGTATTCACTGGAACTAAGAAAAACCTGTTAGATGTGGTAGGCAAGCTGGTGAGGCCTTGATATATGCCTAAAATCAGACTGGAGCAAAACACTGGAAGACAAGTGTTGGCCCTCTCCTATTGTCAAAAGGAAGAAAAACCTAAATCTGGACCAGGTTTTTCTCCTCACCGTGACTGGGTCAAAGGATTTCTGACTGCATTGTGTTCACTGGTGCCTTATAATTATGGGACACATCACAAAATTTGTCTGCTTCTGTGTGTGGAGAAACCATTACAATTAAAGTTTTGTACTTGTGTTTAATCTTATTTCAGTTGTTTAGACCTTTGTATACTTCCATATCTAAACAGCTCATCCTTTTGTATTGTGGCTGGATTGATGCAGTACATAAATCAAGATACTAGTCCTCTTCTGAACTTCCACCACTCCTTCCCCAGTCCTCCTCCAAAAAGAAAAAGAGAGGGGGGTGGAGAGGGGCGAGCAGCAAAATTGTTGAAAGAGTTTGGGAATATGCTGTTGAGTTACCCTAAGTAGGAAACTATTTTCTTACTCTAAATCCTTACACACTCCTTGCACTGAAGGAGCACAACACAGGCTTGTTTTCCTTGTGTTCATGAATGATGCAGCACTAAGAGCCTGTAGTGATACCTTGCTGTCAGGGCTATTTCAGAATGTTGAACTCGTTCCTGATAAACCTAACCAAACCTTGCATAAATGAGTCGCATTTCAGTGTTGCCAGAAAATACTCAGTTTTGATCTGTGGCAGTGGTAAGTCTTTTCTTCGTGGTGTATTTACAGGTTTCGCCTACGAAAGAAAACCTGGAAGAACCCAGGGACTGTGTTTCTGGATTATCATATCTATGAAGAAGATATCAATATTTCAAGCAATTGGGAGGTCTTCTTAGAAGTACTTGATGGTAATAATGATGTAGTGTCGAGAGAAAGCAAAGATAATGTTAAGAGATTTTTTTTCTATAGGGAACATAGGAAAATGGACCTTCCCTTTTTTTCCTTTTTTTGAAGACTGTCACCGACTTTCTAATCGTATTTTATTAGGGCAAAAAATAGAAGCAAAAAGAATTAAATTAATAAAAGCTTTGCATGAAGCTGGGAGGGATTGTGCAAGTACAGTTTTCCTGTGGTTGCAGTGTGCCAAAGATCTGTTGTAGGTCTGTTGGAAACTCTTGGACATAGTGTAGTACCGTAGGCATTTTTTTGCATGTGTATGATTTCATTGTATGTAAAAACTGTGGGAATGCCTATATGTTATGCTTCTGTTCGTATTTAATTTTGGGATTAGTACTGATGATGTTTGTAGCTAGCTGAAATGTATGTGTGTGTGTATATACATGATACATAAGTCAGCACAGCTGTTCAGTCATTTTAGTTGTTTTCAGACAGCAGTGGAAAAACACTCTTCTGTCATGAAGTGCTAAATTTTTGAACAGACCTTGTTCATTAGAACAACTTTGGAATCAAATGTCAGAGCAGATTGTTTCTTAAATTCTGCTTAAACATCATGAAAAGTATGGCATTTTTTAGGCTATCCTTTGCCATATACACTAAAAACTGGTTCAGAATGCAAAAATATTACTTAGGGGGAGAAAAAGTAGGTCATGCTGGTTTCTGCTGGATTAACAGATGCTGCTATTAATGGATAGGTGAAGAGTGGGAATTCCCTTTACTCAGGAACTTCCTTCACAGGCATACCTGGCTTAAGTCTCATTGAGCTGTTACGCCAGAATTTTGGCAGTGATGTTCAAACCTATGTTAATTTTTAATAAAATTGTGCCAATGCAAGTACCAAAATTTGAAACAAACACAGGAGGTTCAGGAGGCCTGCAGATCCCTGTAGACATGCATCAGCTCACACTTCAGTTAAAACTTGCCTTGAAGTATGTTTGGATTAGTTGCTGTACTGTTTCTGAAGCGAGTCTTGGAGGTGCTACATTGTAGACCTCTGTAGCCCACCTAGTTCACAGATACATGCCATGTTACAGGTTACAGGGCTTCCAAGTACTCTGTAATATTTTGTTTAACTTTCCAGCTCTGCCCAAAAGGTGCTACTAGAAGATGCAGCTAGGTCCCACTGTATTCTGTGAAAATTAAGTTGTATGTACCCTCTGCTATCAGAGGTTGTTGAAAGAGTAAAGGCAGCTGCTTTAAGTCAGGGTTTGTAAGGCTTCCACCATCACTATTGTTTTCATCTTGTTCCTCAGCTAAACACTGAAGACATTAGGCAGGAAATTAAGCAACTTAGACTGACTTACAGTTAAGTTTCTTAGCATAACACTTTTACATCACGCTGTTGCAGACATTTTTAAATTAGTTATTCTCTGGCTCTGAGGAAAACTTACATAATTGCTTTCAGACTTGAAATCAAGGCTGAGAAGCACTAGGTGGCTGCATCTTCATTTCGGACAATGGGGTAGTGCTGGAAGGCAGCACAAATGTGGTCATAGGCAAGATTGTAGAAGGCATTTAGGAAGAAGCTTAAGCGGCGGCGGTGGTGGTTTCATGCAAAACAAGCATGTAAGGATAGACGTAAATGTTTAAGTCACAAGTCCTGCATGCTAAATTACAAAATTATAGACCAATTTAAAATCAAAGTAAAATCAGCCCTTTGTCATCACTTCTGCTTATCTGATTGTTGCATTAACAGTATTACCCTGTCAACAGAGAAGCTGTTACCTGAAACTGATAAAAAAGGCTAGAGGCAGTATGTACTAAAACTCTTCAAGGTGATAGATGTAAAACAGGCATTAAGTGAGTAGCTAGAAGTCCAATGTGGAACGCTTATTTTGGTAGAGAAAGTGAAACACATTAATAAATATCAGATTGCCAAGGAAGGTCTCATGCGAATACGAGGTCTGGAGGTCAGCTTCTGGTTAGGTGGATAGATACTGTATGTATAGCTGAACTGGATAGGATAGAAAAAGATGTCTTTACGAGGAATAAATGGTAGGGTTCGTAAGAGATGCTGCCTATGGAAAAATACTCCAAAGGAGCTGGTAACAGAAGTTCAGCTAAACCCTAGTCCCTTCTCCTTCCCTTCTTTTTTATTTTTCTGGTGCAGAACACTTACTAGGTTACTTTGTGTGTGTATGCATAGTGCACTCTTCCATATTTCAGTATGCTTGTGCTATGGGAAACCCCTCATTTTAAATAGGCTATTTTGTGATGTTAATATAATAAATTTCTTTTTCTTTCCTAGGAGTAGAAAAGATGAAATCTATGTCACAACTTGCTGTTTTATCAAGACGATGGAGGCCATCAGAGATGAAACTAGATTCTTTCCAGGAAGTAGTGCTAGAAAGCAGCAGTGTTGAAGAATTAAAGGAGAAGGTAAAATGTCTAACATGATGCAAGTTTCTTGTGGTTTCTAAGAGCCTTATTTACGTCCTCTGTTGGGAAGCACAGAGATGTCATAGCTACAAAAATCTTGCTGCATGGTGATAATTTTTTTCCCAGGAACTGAGACCCTGTGCCATCCTATTACCCAAACCATATATTTATCAGTTTTAGTTCTTAATTTCATATAATCATCTGGTATCAAAATATTCAAGTGAATACCTGCAAAAAGAAAAGTCCTATTAGAAGTTTAAGAAGCATAATATTAGCTGTGTCCCTTATCCTTGCAAAACAGATACGAAGTAAATGCTAAGCTATTGTCACTTTGTTTTTTCAAGGCAGTATTTTGGTATTCCAAAATACCAAACCTTTCAGCCTCTTCGTATTTGAATTTGAGAACTGTTGCTCAGGAATGGTGTAACTGTACCAAGTAGATTGAACTACATTTTGGTTGGAAAGAAATAAGGCTTTGGGATGTTCTGGGGTTTTTTTCCTTAAGCTCAGAACCCTTGCCTAACACATAAGCAGACATGTGCCATCCTAGCAGAAATCTAAAGTGTGTCTTGTATTCAGACTGGCTTTGTTAATCTGGTATATCACAGGGTTCTGCTCGTAAACAAATGGTTATTTCTGTTTACAGTGCCTAGAAGTAAGGCCACCGTGGATGTTGCAGCCAGTAAAAACTGTAGTATTGGTGAAGCCTGTCAAAGTCTTACTTCACTAAAACACTCGGTGTTTTTGAGTTAGGGGTTAGTTCATAGTCTGGAAAGAGGGATACTGTTTAGCTGCTATAGAATGCAACAGCCTTGGATTTGTGTATGTACATAGATTAAAGTATAGACTGGTTTCTTGTATTCTTCAGGTAGAAATGAAGTCATTGATTATAGGTTCTTGCATGCAGTCTTCAAGATTCCCTCTTAGCTTGTATGTGATGTTAAGATGGGAGCAGTTTTAGCTGCATTCTGTCCAAGAGGCCTTCATCTTTTTCATAGAATAGAATCATAGAATAACTTGGTTGGAAGAGACCTTCAAGTTTTAGTCCAGCCATAACCTGTGCACTACTAAACCATGTCTCTAAGCACCTCATGTACCTGTCTTTTAAATACCTCCAGGGATGGTGACTCAATCACTTCCCTGAGCAGCCCATTCCAATGCCCAAAAAGCCTTTCAGTGAAGAAATTTTTCCTAGTATCTAATCTAAACCTCCCCTGGCACAACTTGAGGCAATTTCCTCTTGTCCTATTGCTAGTTACGTGGGAGAAGAGACTGACCCCCACCTCACTATGATCTCTTTGCAGGTAGTTGTAGAGGGTGATAAGTTCTCCCCTCAGCCTCCTTTTCTCCAGACTAAATGATCCCAGCTCCCTCAGCTGCTCCTCATAAGACTTGTGCTCCAGACCTTTCACCAGCTTCATTGCCCTTCTCTAGATGTGCTCCAGTGCCTCAATGTCCTTCTTGTAGTGAGGAGCCCCAAACTGAACACAGTATTTGAGGTGTGGCCTCACCAGTGCAGAGTACAGGGACACGATCACTTCCCTGGTCCTGCTGGCCACACTATTTCTGATACAAGTCAGGTTGCTGCTGACCTTGGCCACCTGTGCACACTGCTGGCCCATGTTCAGTTGGCTGTCAACCAGCACCCCCAGATCCCTCAAGCCAAGCAGCTTTCCAGCCACTCATCCCCAGGCCTGTAGTGTTGCAAACATGCTTTTTGAGGGGGCTTTCCTCCCACCAGTCATAAGGTAAATTTGAATTTGACAAATCTGTAGTAACAGATGCATTCAGACACCTCTTTTTTCAGACAAATTGTAGTAGCAGAGCGTAGGGCTAGTGCATTTCAGAATTTGTCTGGCTTTTGTTGGTATTGTTTATTTATCCTGGTTACCTAAGGAAATGAGAGTTAGAAAATTATACTGGCTCTCAGTCTTTTCTCACCATCAGCTTAAATTGAACACGTTAGAACTAACAGTGGATTTGAAGAAGGCAAGAATCTTAGAGAGAAAATCTCTTCAAGTTTTGGGAAAACAAGCTGCCAGAGAGAAACACAAACCTAAGCTCATGTCTGCATTGCCACGGAGATGAGGCTGCAGCCTGCACTTGAGTTAAGGGTGAGGCAGCGATCAGCCTGCGTGCACCATGAGACCGCTCAGCGGAGGGAAGGCCCCACCGAGGCCATGCCAGACACAGCAGGGGAACCATCTGACAGGTGCTGGCTAGGGCTGAGCAGCAGCAGGGCACAGGGGAGGGATGGTCTGTGCATGAGGAGGTGCACAGCAGAGGCAGTTGCAAAGGGGAAGAGCAGCCAGTGGTGCTTGCTGGGGAATTGTGGGGTTGTACCAGTAGGAAGTGCAGGTCTATGGAGGTGAGTTTTAGTCGTGTGTGTTTTTATGGCGTTACGTGCTCCTGGGTTGACGTGGTAATAGCTTTCATTTCATACAGGAAACAGCTGAGGGCTAACTGCTAGACCTGAAGGTTTAACATGAGGCAATTGGTCCCTTTGTACCTTAGAACTTGGATGTTATTAATTCCTTGTTTCTGTTAACTTTTTTCTGTCACCTCAGTGTTCAGAGTCCTAAGTGTGATGAAATACTGTCACAGCAAGTGTCACTTTTGACACATCAGTAACTTCAAAAATGTAAAAATCTCATACCCTCTTAATATAACGTCGTAATTATCTTGGATCATTTGACTTTTGAATATTTTAATTGATTTCTGTGTTTGGCAGGTCTATTGACGTTATGTAGACACTGTGTAATGTTGTGGAATAGTATTTTAATCCCCCGCTTTCTTCACTTTACAGCTGAGTGAAATAAGTGGAATACCCTTAGAAAACATAGAATTTGCAAAGGTAAGAAAGACTTTGGTTTTACCTTTTAATGTCATGGGGGTGTGATTGAGTTTTATTTTATTCACTACGTAATGGCTTCCTTCCAGGGTAGAGGAACGTTTCCATGCGACATTTCCATACTAGAGATTCACCAAGACTTGGACTGGAATCCTAAAGTATCTACATTGAATGTCTGGCCTCTGTACATTTGTGATGATGGTGCAGTAATATTTTATAGGTATGTATTTTATTACAGCATAATAAACGATCCTGAAGATCTGTGTGCTAGATTTGAGGGGTGATGTAATCAACAGAAACCTAAAATTACTTTTCCTCTGTTGTCTTAAGAGAAATGATTACAGAAGAGAGTTTAAGATGTTGAGCTGAAATGCATATGCTCATCAGCTTCCTAAAAACCTGAATATTAACAGTGTATTGTATAAGAAAACAAACACTGCACCCTTTTACTCACTCCTCCCTCCCAAACCATTGAAAATAATGTTGAATGCAAAAGTAGTTGCTATGCTTGATCTGGATTTAATCTCTCTAAAATAGAACCATATCCCTTGTGGAGTCTGTGAGAGTCTTGCCATAAGTTTTAGAGAGCAAGGATTTGATTCTTTGGGTTTGTTTCTTTGAGAAATTAGTGTGGCTTCTTTGGACAAAAGGATGTTGTTACAGAAATTTTGTTAATGTGAAAAAGGCTCATCAGCTGGCAGCAGCAGCCCAAAGGCAGACTTGAGGACTAAGAGGTTGAATATTTTCATTTCTGCTAAAGTTGGGCGGTGGGAGAACTCCATGAACACTTTGCTTCTACAGTATTTCTTGTAATTACATGTGAGTCCAGCGGAAACAGCTGGCTGGTAACGTGCTGGCCTTCAGGAGAATTATTTGGGAGAGCAGCTGGTGGTTTGTAAGAGGGGCTGGCTGCTGTGCTGCTTTCAGCTGTTGGCACTGTGACCGAATAAAGAGCAGATAAAGAACAGGAGTTACTAGGCAGGTGGAGGAGTTGAGGCTTGCTTCTTGCTGCTTTCCCCTAGGTCTGCTGTCAGTTAGAATATTGAATGTCTCTGTTAGAGAAGCAGGTTTAGACAGATTGGTAGTTTCTGAAGAAGAAAATTCTCTCTAAGGAGTATTATGCTTAGTTGTGTTTTTTTACTAAATTACTCCAAGTGAAAAAATGATATTGTATTAATCTGAATTTTAACATATATTTACCTTTTAGGGATAAAACTGAGGAATTAATGGAATTAACAGATGAACAGAGAAATGAACTGATGAAAAAAGAAAGCAGCAGACTCCAGAAAACTGGACACCGCGTAACCTACTCTCCTCGTAAAGAAAAAGCACTAAAAATTTATCTGGATGGAGCACCAAATAAAGATTTGACTCAAGACTGATACTCGCTATAGCATTTTCCGTGGGGAATTTTTTTGTTTAAAATAAAAAGGTTCACTACTACTGTGTAGTGCCATTACGGCAGGACACTCATTAGGTGTAAAGCGCTGACACCAGCACTGACTGGGCCGTGTTCCCAGTCAGAAGCGCAGTGCCCCGTTGGGTCACTGTTTGACTTGGAATCATGTTGTGCACTATAGTCAAATGTACTGTAAAGCTAAAAGGGATGTGCAAATAAAAGATTAGAACTAAAAAGTGGGCGGGGAGGGAAACGAGTGGAAATTTTTGAGGACGGTGTGCACATAGTAGCTAGTCAAACTAGCCTCAAACAGGATACTCATAGCTTAATAAAAGCTGTGCAAAGGCCATGAAAGAATCCTTTTTTCTGTTTCACTGATACACGCATTACCTCATCAGAGAGTCTGAAGTAAATGTTAACACATTGGTTTTAGGAATGCAGCAGAAAAGGGTCGAAGATGAAATGGAAGTGCTGCAAGTGTAAGGTTTTAAAATATTCTTCCATAAAACAGGTAGTCTGAGAGGTAGTCTGCAGGAAGCTGCCAGCCGGCGTTGGTTCATTTTGCAGAAGTGCTGTTGTAAGGTAAAGTGGTTTTAATAGGTTACGGATGCCGCTGAGCAGCTCTATTCTATTGCGTTCAATGTGTAAATAAAATCTGCCCTATCCATTTAACAGAACTGCAGTTCAGCTATTTACCATGGTATTTCTTTTCACATATCAACATTCATTGTGTACATTTGGAAGTATAGTTGCCTATTTAAATTTGTATTCATTTTCTGTTTGATGATGCTGGGTACTTTAGGGTTGTATTTCCCCTTGTTAATGAAGTTTCTGTTTTGTTCAGCTACTTTTTGTACATTTTGTTTCTGAGGCTATTACAAGTTTGCAACTTCTCCACCCGCTGAAAGTCGCTCTGTTTTTCCCCGAGTTGATTCTGTAGCTATGTGTAGTCAAATATTGGGGCAACCTCTGACACCTCAACATACAAACTTGGTAGTTCAGGTTGTGGTGCAAAGACTGCTGCAGTCAACATGATTTCATTGCAAAGCCTAGGAACAGCAATTTCTTGCTTTGGTCCATAAAGATCAATAGAGAACAATTCTCCGTAGTTTTTGGAAAACGACGTAATTTATAACAATCAAAAGATTTTGGTAAACTTTTTCATGCCAGATGCTGTTTACAACAATGAACATGCCAATAAAACATTTGTTCATTCTGTTGTGTTATTTTAATCATTAAATGCTGTGGTTTTTATTGGAAAAATTAGGGATTATTTCACGGAAACAGAGAATTCTCCAAGGCAATGTCAGGACTGTAAGGCTGTGTGTGTGTGTATATGCATACCCGATGTGTGTACACAGTGTCACAGGAAATGGTGTAGAGCCTGTCTGCTGCTGCTCTTTACTTTTGATTCACACTAAATTTTTCCAGTGGGTTATGAATTTTATTCAAGCTCTAGATGTCTGAAGAGGCAAAAATCTCTAGAGAGAGAATAAGGTAGGGTGAAGGAAAACAATCCAAAAACTGCTCGCTTAATCTGTAGCCCGATTTGGGAAACTTCCATTGAGACCTTCTTTGAAAAAGTGACTTTTAATCCTCTAAGTCTTGACAGAAATCTGGGTAGAGGACTGAGAGGAGTCCTTATAATGACCTCCTGCCCAGTGGTGCACTTCCTTCTGCATATATTCTGGGCTGTTCTGGGAGACGTTTTTCAGCATCTGCTTTACATTCTGATCATTTCAAACCCTTTTGAGTTTGACCATGGGCGTTCTGAAGAAACAAAAAGCTTTGACACTTTATCTTTCAGATATCGTGGCATGAAGAAACCTGAGGGGAGAATCATGTTCTATTTAAGTAGGGCAGTATTTATGGACAATTATTACTCTCGTGAAGTATTTGTTTAACAGGAAAACTGCAATGGTATTTAATTCCTTCTCTTTGTATAGAGATGGGCTCTCTCTAAAGCACAGTGAGAAAGGTAAATTCAGTGGCCTGTCAGCGTGTGTGTGTTGGTGTGAGAAACGGTGGTAGAAATGAATCCTTACATTATATGTCAGACTGTTCTGATGAAATACCCTTTTTGTTCATAATGATAATTGTTATTAATTCTGGTACCCAAGGAATTTGTTGAAAAGCTTTCATACACCCAAGTGGTGAGAGACTTGCAGGCCAGTCACGCTCTTGTAGCTGCTCTTGTTAAGTTATTGGTGTTCTGCTGTTGCAGATTAGACATGAGGAGGAGGGATTGCTGGGGAAGAAGCTCCATGAAAAGTTATTTGGCTGGAGCCTCATGTCATCTTTTACCGTGTGCAGTAACAGATGGTGAAATCTGCACCCCAAAAAACAGTGAAAAAGCCATTGTAGCAAACTTTGTCGTGGCAGCTGGGACCCGGGGAGCTTGATGGATCTGATTTTACTCCTAGCTTGCTACTGTTTTCTTATAGCAGTGAGCTGTTAAGATGGTAATGACAGTCATGTTTTGTAACATGCACAGATTTACGCCTATGAAATGTATTAAAAGCACAAACCATTTCTCAAAGAATTTTCTCTGGATGTAATAGAATCAAGTAGGAGAAGCACAAGTCTCTACTTGCAAGAAGCTGTTTAGGTTGTCTTGGTGCTAAAGTGATGTAATTAATTTATGACCACTGTCTCCAGATCCTTTAATTGCCATTACCCAAGAAGATCTGTTCATGGAGTGCAGAATGCTGCCGTATACGTGGCACTGTATGTATTAGGTTGGGCACAGCCTTGTAGCTGCAGCTGTACTGCTCTTCTGTACATGGATAGTTTGCATATTCCGTGTACAACTGAGAATCTGTATTCGTGGTATTCAGCCCACTTAGCTGCTTGTTCTGCAATTTTAAATAGTATATTTTGCTCTTGAGATACAGAGACCTGAACAGTCAAGGTGAAAGTTCCTATATAGAAACCAATGTGTTATATGCATATAAGTACATACACATTATTGTTATTTATATGGCAAATGCAGGCCCTTTTTTTAATACAGTATGCCCCTTATGGAGTGGGGGAAGCCAAGGACTACTGTATATGAAAGTACAAAGCTCAAGGGATACTCACTATGGAACACCAGTTCTGAAGTCACACTGCAGGCTGCTGCAGGACAGATGGCACCCATTGCACACAGCTGAAAAGAAGCTCTGGATACATTCATCTCTATCTTTTCCATCCTTCTACAAAGTGTGTGGGGTGGTGGGGCCATGACACCCAGAATCTGTATGTGATAGCTTTGCTAAACATGTTTTCTAAAGAAAAATTAAAAATTGCTTAAAGTCAATGACTCAAATAGTCTAAAGTAGCTGGTCTTGCCCTAGAAAAAGAAACAACTCACATACGTAGTCAAAAGTCGCTCTTACAGTTACTAATAACTTAAGGTTGTTTATGCTTATGTGTATTTTTTTAATGAGTACAAGAACTGATAAGTTTATTTCTAATGTACAAGGGGAAGGTATGAATCCAGAAGCAGCACTGACTTATTTCTCATTGTCTCTGACAGAAGGTTTGGTCCACGGACTGAATGAATTCAGCAATAATTTGAACATGCAGGTTTGGCTCACAGAAAAGGATGCTCATTAAAGACCTTGTTTATTGCACTTCTATCCAGCACTATGTGTTTAGGGTTTTTATAAGCAAGACACTAGACAGAAATTTCTAGAAATAACTAACTAAACTGTCTGGTGCCTGGACTTTAGATTTCATCTCCCAAAAACAGGTCATGAGCCGAGTCAGGCTCAGGCTGCAAACCTGCTTTGTCTTCCAGGCTTTCTAACTCTTTACGCACTTCCTGAATGACGCTGCTTTCTTCATAATCAGAAAGAATATCTCTGGGTATCAAGCTGAGAAATGGCATCTCATCCATGGATAAGGGGTCTTCTTTTTCATTATTCCTGGTTTCATTGGCAGTCAGTTCACACACAGATGTAGTGCTGTGGCTGGTGGAAAAAAGAGACATCTGGTCATACAGGGATGTGGTATTTTGCTAGTTTCTTAATAAAATTCTTCATTCCCTCCCCACATGAAAGCATGTTAAATACCAAATAGTGCCGGGTCTACTGTAGCTGACTTCATGAACATCTGCCTGTTACATGCCAGACAGAAGGAGAATGAAAGACGAGATTTCCACATAGAGAGCTGTAACAAAGATCTTAATAGCAAAAAACTCTTGATACTGGGACACAAGATGGCAGTGGACCTAAGCACAATCTGTCCCTTCTGCCTCCAAGCATTCACAGTGACTCGTCATTTCTGTTCACACCATAATGCTCAGTGAAGAAACAAGATACTTCAGCTTAAAAGAAATGCAGAAAAAATGATGTTTGCCATCAGGCTGTAGAGT
This sequence comes from Mesitornis unicolor, assembly GCF_000695765.1. Classification (NCBI taxonomy): domain Eukaryota; kingdom Metazoa; phylum Chordata; class Aves; order Mesitornithiformes; family Mesitornithidae; genus Mesitornis; species Mesitornis unicolor. The sequence goes on from NW_010156586.1 coordinate 43,351, forward strand.
TGAGAAAACTGTGGGCATTATATATTTGGTTGTAAATAGGATAGTGCAAGAGCTGTATTTGCTGCTTTGTTTCGAAAAGTGGCTTTAATTGCCTGCAAACATACATCCCATTATTTGTTGTAGGAACTTTAAAAAGAAACAAGAATGATTTCTATTTGTTGACGGGAGGCAGGGAAATAAAACTTGATCGTGGTGCCTCTGCTATCTCTGTGCTGCATGGGACAGAACAGAGCTACAGGTCCCTATGACAGTGCAAGGTGACCGCTGCTTGTGCCAGGCACTCCTCAACTGCTCAAAGCTGCAGCCTCTCTCACTGGAAACAAAGAGTAAATACAGAAGATGTTCTGAAGCTTATTTTGTGTACGTTTTGAATTCTTGTCTGTTTTGCTTTCTAGGAGGTCAAAGACTTCTAGCTGTAGCTAGACTCTCCCCATATTCTCTAGGATGCAATCTGATTGTTTCCATGTTTATCACTCACTAGTGATATTTAGTCACAGAATCAGAGATGGTTTGGGTTGGAAGGGACCTTAAAGATCATCTGGTCTCTGCCCATGGCAGATGTTGGACACCTCCCACCAGCCCAGGTTGCTCAAAGCCCTGTCCAACCTGGCCTTGAACACTTCCAGGGAGGGGGCATCCACAGCTTCCCTAGGCAACCTGTGCCAGTGTGTCACCACCCTCACAGTAAAGAATTTCTTCCTAATATCCAGTCTAAATCTCCCCTCTTCCAGTTTAAAACCATTGCCCCTCGTTCTATTGCTACCTGTCCCTGTAAAAAGTTCCTCCCCAGCTTTCCTGTAGGACCCCTTCAGGTACTGGAAAGTCGCTATAAGGTTCCCCCCTTAACCTTCTCTCCCTCCAGGCTGAAGAGCCCCAACTCTCTCAACCTGTCCTCGGAGGGAAGGTGCTCCAGCCCTCTGATCATCTTCGTGGCCCTCCTCTGCACACACTCCAGGACTTCCATGTCCTTTTTGTGTTGGGGACTCCAGAACTGGACACAGTACTCCAGGTAGGGTCTCATGAGAGCACAATAGAGTAGTCAAGGGCCATTTCAAAGAGAGAGAGGCTGTTTCTTTTAATAAAAAAAATGTAGGGAATGTAGCAGTAGAGAAACCGGCTTCTCAGGTTAGTTTGAAACTGAAGGGAAGTGCAAGCAAAGGTTTTGGTTTTCTTGGCTCCCCCCCCCCCCCTGTGGTAGAAGTTCTTGGCCCCCCCCCCCCCCATGTGATAGAAGTTACCTTCTGTAAAGCTGAGCAGCAGTACAGGAAAACACTCGTTTACAATTACTGCATCTATTAAAATGTCTTTAATATGTCCTATATGAAAGCAAGTGAAAGGTCTAACGGAAGCCCAATCTAACATAGAAAGTTAGTGGCCAAGAGCCCTATGTGGAGAATTAACTCGGAATGACAGATCTCAACAGCTGTTAGTACTTTCTGACTGATCAAAAAGCAGTGCCAGCCTGACACACAAACTTAATTCGCACTGGGTTAAGGTGCTGCCAAACTCAATGAGGCAGATCTGTGTGCGACAAAGCAGTGACTGTGAGAAAGCTTCAATGCTGCTGATGAGAAAAGCTGTCAAAACACTTTGTAGCGTGGAGGAATCTGCAAGCTCTGGATCTATTTACCACTGAAAGAGACCCCCTCAAAAATGTCAAGCTGCTTCCTTGCCCGCTTTTGATCTTTACCTCTGAGGTTGGCAGATCAAGCCACTTGCACATGGGCACCGCTCGAGGACTCCATCGGGTTCCAGCTCCCAGGTGATCAGGTTGAGAAGTCTGTTGGAAGGATCATGGCAGGGTTCACCTTCCTCAGGTAACGGAGTGCACACAGGAAACAGTAGTTCTGCATGCCAGAGTAAATGAGCGTTATGAGAAGTTGTAACTGTCTGCTAAACTGAGATGACCTAATCATTAAGTCTACAGGCACGGTACAAAAACCAGGCGACCTCTTTTTAACTCCCCTTACATATTAGGGAGCCATAACTTCAAGTTCTTTCCACTAGGTGGGAGTAAGACACTGGAAGTTTATGCTTCATGAGCAAGATCAACTGCTTTTCCTGAAGAGAAACTGCACAACTCCATCCCTTCTAAAACTGAGAAAACTAATGCTACAGTGACTCCTTAGCAATGCATAGCATTAATGGTTTAAATGAATAGAGAAATATTTCAGAATTATCTCTGTAATCTTCCTATTTGCATTTCTTTGCAGAGGTGACATATAAAGAGCAATTGTTCAGAGACTAAATAATGAGGTTACAAGAACTACTTCTCAGCCATTTAATTTGTTACAGCAATTCTACAGTAGGTAAAGCTGCCTGATGACATTTTGACCTTAGCACCTTTCTTTCTGCATGGGGGTGAATTTCAACCTCTGTAAGAAACTATTTAGAAGGATATGTTGTTTGGTTTTCCTGATGTTAGTAACTTGTAGTGTCAACTCAGCTCTTCCAGATGTTCCCCTATCAAACCTCTCTTCCTCCTTTGTCTTCATTCACCTTATTTTTTTGTGATATGCAGACTAAAATATGTGAAGAGTTCAGAATTTAAGTTTTTAAAACAGGCATGGTCAAAATAGAGATATATATGTGTGTGTGTGTGTATATGTGTATATACACACACACACACACATGCTTTCATGTATATGACTTATCAGCTCCTAATTCCAAAACAGATTTTATCTTAAGCAGCAAACGCTCCATAGTTTACTACAGTTTTACATTAAAAATATGCCTGTAGAGACAACCCAATCTTTATTAGGGCAACCTTTTGCAATACTCTAGTGATGGAGAAAGGCCGTGAGGTTAGGCCTAACCTGCAAAACCCTAAAGCATTGCTAAAGCAGACAACCATAGAGAAAATCCACTGCTGTTAATCAATAGCTCTATTTAAAGTTTTACGAGTGTTCAATTCTAGTCAATATTCTTACTCATTGTATTGTTCCTTCCTGAATTAAAGGTCTGTACTGAAATTTCATTTCTAGCTAAGCAGTAACTTACACTCAAATTAGTATGAGACACAGCCTGTTTGGATTCCACGGGGAATCAGGGGTACAGGAGCAGTACTGCCCGAAGAGTAGAGTAGCCTAGTGCTACCAACACCAATGGGTGAAATTACTGATTTAGCCATCTCTTAAGCATGAGCTGAGATTCAAAGTCCTGCACGGTGAAAATAACAGGCATTTATTACAAGTGCTCTTCCTGTCTCATTTCAGAATCAGAATACAAAGAAATCTCAGATAGAGCTTGGTGAAAATAAATCAGGGGAAATAAAACTGCTGTAACCAAAACTTGCTGAAAACGAACTTATTTAATATCAAAGATCTACTATGTAATGCTCAAAATTACAAGGAAAAGCTGAGCAGACCAACTTGCCTTCAACTGGATGGTGTTTAAGCTTTCTCCTGTATTTTCCTGAAAAGCCCTAGTAGCCTGATACACCAGCAGGCTGAAGGTGAGACAGGCAGCCCGACTACCAGTGAAGGTACAAGGTCAGCTCCTGCTCATAGCAAGTGTCAGGAAAAACGCTACCTAGAGAAGTGCCTACCTGGTGTAGAAGATGGTTGGAATAGCATTCTGTCTCTACAAAACTCAGGTGAACTATGATAAACGCAGCAGGGAACTAGCGGGTATCAAACAGCAGAAAAAGCTGGGCCCTGACCAGGTAAGATTTAGGACTGATTTCAGGCCTTTTCTTCTCCTCCCTTCTGTAAATCAAGTCTCACACTCCCACATGGACTGACAACATCATCTGGAACATCACTACTCTCTGTATCTTGCCTGATCGCTCGGTATTGCACAGTGTAGTGGCCGGGAAGGCTCACATAAAACTAAGAACATGAAATGCATCTGCAGTCTGATTCTGATGGTCTGCTTGCTGATACGAAGGAAAAGCCACTTTCAGTAATCTCATTAATTTGTTTTGTACAGTTTTAATTCTCTTACTTTTGCTCTATTGGGTGAAAATTTGACACAGAGCCCTGTTACTTTTAAATGACTGAGATTCTCCTTTAGAAACAGCAGATTTTTGTGATTCTCACGCCGCCAACATCTCCAGCGTGCAATATATTTTTTCTTTCACCACTGTGCACCCCCTCAGACTGTTTCTCACTCCTGTTTTATAATGAAGTTAACACGGTGCACTCCACAGGCTACAGGAGAGTGACCTATTGATTCTGTTGAGATTTAACCAATTCACTGGGTAAAAGCGCTAAATATTAACACTCCTGTATTGTAAAATGAATAGGGTAGAAAGCAAAACCTCTGTACCTTTCTGAAAAGCACAGCACAGTCCGGGGTTGCAGTCATGTTGGTTCTCACAAATGGTGCCGTTCTCTCCTTTGGAAGTGGCTTTCCTGCACTCCCCCCAGACGCAAAGCTGCTCTCCACAGCATTCAACATCCCGGGAGCAATGCTTGCAAATGGAAAGAACACGTGACAGAAGTGTTGCTCTAGCACTGCCTACGTATCTCAACATGCAGCTAAACACAGAATTAGGCCCTGTATATACGCATGTCATATTCCTACTGTTTGAACTGAACTGCTTGGGTTCTCAACTTCAGTCTTGCGTAGATTTATTTGCCAGACAGGAGCCTCCGCAGCAGAGTGACAGCACTGCTTTATACTATTGTACTTTCAATCGTACAAAACCTGAATTCTTATTTTCACATCAAAACTGATCAGCAGCCAGACATCCTACAGTGTAGTGTGGATTTCTGGACAGCTTTTGCAATCAAGGGAAAAAAAGAACAGCAAATGAAACATTAACAATGGAAAACTTTACTGACTTTTTTCCATTGTTAAATGCAGTCAGGAATTAACAATTTGTTCAAAAGGATTTCTTTCACAGACCAAAGCAAAAACACTTACTAAAACCCAATTTTCAGGTGTAATAAGAACCAGACCTCATTTGTAACCAAGAATCTTTGAAAAGTCTCTTTGAAAAAAAATTCTCTTCCAAATCAGAAATACAAATCTCCAGCTAAAGACACCTTTGTATGACAACTGTCCCAGGGTTTCAACTATACACAACTAATAAAAGCAGGGTGTCACTTTGTTTCTTTTTTCAGGTAGTTTAATTAATAACTTAGAGATTCCTACTAGGTCAGCTTTAAGAGCTTGTTTCTGTCTGTGCAAAGCCCTGTCTGGGCAGCCACACAAAATCCGAGTTCCTGTTCCAGTGGATCCCAGAGGCAGTGCTTAACACAGGGCAAGAAGCAGGAGTCTGCCAGCACTATTAAGAGCTGCTAGTGCAAAAGAAAACTGTTTTGTAATTGTGGGGCTTCTAGGTCAGGGAACTGATCCCATCACCTTCAGTCTGAGCTCAATTTACAACAGGACCCAATTTTCACTTTTTTATCCTACCAATGTTCTACTGAGGATTAGGTCACCATAATCTTGATTTTTAATTATTCCATGTTTGGTTGAAAAATTACGAGTTTAACATTTTCTAGAAGATGAAGAATAAGCATCCTTAATGACACTTGAGCATATATTCAGGACTTGTGTTTAAACAGGCAGTCAATCCACTGAAGTCAACAGAACTCCCTGAAGTTACCAAGATAACGAAGTATTTAAATAATTTCAGGAACAACCCATTGGTTTTAGATTATAATAATCCTATTGACTACACGACTTTACAGTGAGGTTTGCTTGCTTGTAGACTTAGCTGTCTGCAAATGGTTTGAGGAGTGAATTTGTTTCACAAGAGGCCATCAGCAGAACGTAGATGAAAAGCGACAGTCAGATGAAAGACCTTTCAACAGACTGCTCTTAAACTGGATTTTCACCACACAAAAAGCCTGAACTTCACAGGGACCCGCCCCCTACAGAAGATGTTCTAACTATACATTTATCTTTTAGCTCCAAAGACAGGAATTTAATGCTCCTCGAGGTTCACAGATTCAAATAATGCAAATGATTCAGGTAAGAGGATCATTTGCAGTAACACTGGCACTACAGCACTGTAGAAGTTGCCACTGAAGGGAAGAGCGCTGCGATTCTCCTTGTGAATCAAGAGCTGGGAATGACCAACCCTCAGCGGAGCCTCGCGGGCTGGCTCAGCGTTTCCTCTCTGCCCATTCCACTGGCAACCTCCAGTGCGTTAGTTCACACCAGCCTTAGGCCTCCTAACAAGTGAGACTCAAGGCAGGAGCAGAGGAGTGCAGGTTTTAAAGCACATGAAAACAGAAACCTTAAAGCTGTGTTAACAGGCAGGAAAAACAAGCAAACAAGCAAACAAAACCCACTCAAAACACTTTACACAAACAAAACCCACTCAAAACACTTTACACATCCATTTTTTAACCTCATGCAGAAAGCTTTGTATCTTGTTTTCTACCAGTTTTGACTTGCAGACATTAGCAACAATAACTTACATACTGAATTTCTAAAGACAAAAAAACCCATCTCATTCAGAACTTACTGTATGCTGGGTTTTACAGAGCTGACACTTGTATTCAAAGGTGGAGAACTGGCAATATTTCCCTGTTTCACAGTCTTCATCAATGATACACTCCTGAAGAAAAGAATAAGAGTGTAATTTGCCACTGCGTGACAGAAACCCATACCTCTTCTGGAAATACCAGACTGTCTTGACCGATTATATTCCTTATTTGGGAACCAAGGAAAAAAGCTTGCTTCAGTTCTTTATACAGTCACGGTTCTGTCCCCCTGCCATACCTAAATACTGTGGCCTCGAAGTGCTGGATGGCTTCACTGCTTGTATAAATATTAATACCATCAACGTCACGAAAATAAATTATTTTGTTCTGCAGGCTTTTTTTTTTTGATGGGGAGGCTGAAGACATTTGTATTAAATCTATTCTACTTGTATTAGAGTACAGTTGTGATTCATTACTTGTTGGCTGTTTTTTTTGGATTAGGGGCAATAGCAAAGGAAGGAGGTTCCCCTCCAGCAGCTGCAGCACTCAGGAGTATCTTCATGCTTGGTGGGAGACCATTCTGCAGCAGCTTGCTTGATCCAGGCCAGGCAGCTTTGTGCTGTCCTCCCTCCTCTTCCCCAGAAACATTAGTGCCAACCTCAGAAACACTGCAGCACAGTTGGCTTCCCTGAGCCAGCAAGGACAGCCCGAAGGGAGAAGGGAAATGGGTTTCCTTTTCCTTTTAACTGCTCCTCTGCTCCTCTTAGCAAGCAGCAGACAAATTCTTCTCAGGCAAATGCGAGCACACTTGCAGCCTCTGAACATTTTTGTAAGCAACAGCTTCTATGCTGAAAAACGCAGTGCTTCTTTCCACGGGACTGGTAACGTTAAATGTTCCTGGGACTTCCTGGTAACAGCAGCGCTACCTTACAGCCGTACCTCTGGGAAGCAGTAGGTATCACACACCGTGGGATTTCCTCTTCTCGGTTGATGGCATGCCTCTCATGTACCTGTCACCATAGTCCCTCACCTGCAAACATCTAAATATCTACACATACAAATTTTAAATCCTCACTGTAATTTAATTTGCAGGAGGAGATTCTCAGCTGACATCGTTCCTCTGGCAGGGTGCTAATTCACATTTACAACATTCTCACCTGTTGAAGAACGGGATTTCAACACCACACATTTTTGAAGTGCATGTAACAAACTCAGTGTTTCTTCCCTGCTTGTTTGCTGCACGTGAGTGTTCAGCAGACAACTTTGAACACTAATTTGAGATTGACAAGTACTGAAGAGCCACATACCATCCTAGGGGGAAAAAAACGCCCCACAGTTCTGTAATGCATCAGCCTTTGCTACCCAGCAAAGATGCTAGAGGAAACCTCAGGCCAGCAAGGTGCTTAAGCACGTGTTTAGCTCTTCAAACCTGGAACCAATTCACATGCTCAAGAAAGATGTTCACGTTAGAGGGCCACTAGAGCTCCCATCTGAATCACAAACTCAGACTAAATGTTTTTCACCCAGAGGTCCCACAAGCAGTGTGAGTGATGGCTCACCTTGCATTTCTGCTGCACAAGGTGAACTTACAAACTGGTCAGAAATTCTTCCCAGAACACAACTCTGCAGGTATGGCAGTGAGGATAACACAGAGAGTAGCAGTATGTGTCTCTGTGCCCCTGGTGTGTCTGGTCCACAGGGAGGGGGTGTTTATTCTTCCCATCTAATGGTTACCTCTTAAAAATCACATGATTAACCCTCTCCTCTAAAATCTGCATTCTCCAGGCTGGAAACAATCTAGCCAACAGAAGAATAACTCATAGCGCTGTTCTGAATCAATTCTACTCCATCACTGGTTTGTACCATCATAAGGTTTATGCTAACTTTTTGCTGGAAAAGGAAAAGGAAAAGGAAAGGGAAAGGGAAAGGGAAAGGGATACAAAAATCCCTGAATTCTCTGAAGAAACCACTTGACTGCTCTTCGGCAGATACTGATCTCACTTCCTGCAGATCAGCTGTCATCTGTGCAACCTCTATTGCAAGTTTCCACTAAGCTTTTAATTTTCTATTTCTACTTTTTTAGATCATTTCTCCTCAAATGACTGACTTCTTCCAACCCATCCCAGTTGGCTTTTGTGCTTCAGCAGGGCTGAAAATTAGCTCAGCAATAATTTTAAGTGACATTCTTAAATTACTATAACCACTGAAAGAGGAAAAGATGATGTTGTGACACAGCTCTACAGTCTTCAGATCTTCACCAGACTGAACTTTATAGAAGTTTCTTGCCCCGCGTGAGACAAGGCTGCTTTGCATGGAAAGCATTGTCTAAGGTACCCATTCTGCCCATCTGAGATGTTTTCATTTTGATTACCTACAACACAGAACAGATGCTAAACACCATCTAGGGCCTGCTTCTTTCCAAGTCAATGAGACGATATTCAGCTGGAACACAGGAGGTTCCACTTAAATTTGAGAAGAAACGTCTTCTCAGTGAGGGTGACAGAGCACTGGAACAGGCTGCCCAGAGAAGTTGTGGAGTCTCCTTCTCTGCAGACATTCAAAATCCGCCTGGACGCCTTCCTGTGTAACCTCATCGAGGTGTTCCTGCTCCGGCAGGGGGATTGGACTGGACGAGCTTTTGAGGTCCCTTCCAATCCCTAACGTTCTGTGATTCTGTGATTTTATGTTTATAATTAAGAAGCAGTCATTTCAGCTATTTTAGTCTCAGCTGCTGCAAACGACCGTAATGTTTTCGCAGCTTCATTATCTCAGTACAGCGTGTTACAGTTCTGCCTGTTTGCTTCTGTGTGACTACATAGTCAGGTGGGTCAAAACCCAATGGCTATACAGCACGTTTGAGGTTTTGTGGTTCCAAGTTAGGAGTTTGACACTTCTCTTCAGCAGCCCAGCTCTTCCTGGCCGATTTTCCGTCTGTAGCTTTGTCAGCGTCTTTTATGAAGCCTTCTGTATAAACCAGACTCAGAATAAACGACACCGTTTCGTTCCTGTTCCATCCCCTTTCAGGCAAACAGCCAGGTCTCACTGTAGTCAGATTTTCCAATTGTCCCTTTCCACAAAGGAGAAATCTTGCCATAATCGTTTTTAAGCTCATGGAATAACTCTCTCTAGCTCTAAACCCACCTAACATCAAAGCTGTAATTTTCCAGTCACTGCTTTCTCTTGGACTAATGAGTCTCCTGCCGAAACAACCTCTTTTCCCCTCTTACTGAATTGTGTCCCACCAGTTCAGACTTCCAAGTTTTATGAAGGTTTTCAGTTAGGGAAAAAATCCCTTCAAGGTTTCCTTTCCTGACACCGAAAAAACTTGCTTTCCTATGCTCTCTGTAAAATTTTGTGCCACACTTTAAACCAACTTCCTTCACCCAGCTATTATAATCCATAACCAACATACAGCTCAGTAATACTTACACATGCAGCTGTATAACCATTTATATTTTCTTTCCTTTTCATGTTTTTTTCCCTTAATCAGGCTACCTTGAGACACAACAGTTGCTGGACAAAGAGCAAACCCAAACATCTTCGTCAGCTGCAATGGATTCTGAACAATCTGTTTTCTAGAATTCTGCAAACTAAGTTATTTCTCAGAATATTTTGTCTTTGCAAGAGCAACAGTGTATAAACTGAGGAGAGGGGATGCCGGCTTCCAGCACGCAGCAGAGCATATGAGTTGAGCAGCTACACTTAAAATGGTTGTGCATCTCTCTGAACTCCATTACGGTGTTATACCAGTTAATTTAATGTAGCAGCAAAGGAATATGCTGCTTGAAAAGTGCCAAAAAATAATGCAGCGTGAAAGCAGGATTGCCTATTTATTAATGGGTATACTAGGACTCAAAAACAGCAGAAGCCAGGATGGAGAAGAGCACGCTATGTACCTGTACGTACACACTCAGCATCCTGTGGGCTCTTACTGTAATACTGCACTGTGCAGTGAGTATCCTGCAACATCTGAAAGCAATTTAGGGGTTAGGATCTGTTCCAAAACCAACAGGGCAAAAAAACCCCAACAAAACACTGAAACTCGTGGAAAAGTTTTCCTGTGTTTTAAGACCCTAAAACAACGGCTGCTGAAAAAACTTCCAATTTTCTTGTCTTTGGCAGATTATGCCAAGCTATTGGTTGCTCTCCTGAAGGATGCTTAGTCTCCACATTTGAGAATAAAACAAATACAAAAGTGATTGACTGATGGCAGTGACAGTGAAGTACGGTTGTACCACAACTGCCAGAAAACTGAAACAGGGGACCGAGCGCGAGATGGGCAGCAATGTACAGGTCAGAACTGGCACAAGGGGTTTTGAGAAGAGTACCTGCCTTCAGGCCAAATGTTTCCATCTACATGGAAAGGCAAAGAAGAAGAAAGTTTTCTTTCAGTGTGACAGGACAACCTTCACACCCCATTCAGTAGCTGCCTTTGATCTTCAAGGCACTATGGGCTCTTTTGGCAGATGGTACCTGACTGGTGGAGTGCAGCCAGCTGTGGTGTGGACCACGTTATCCCCTGCCCATAGAACACGCTATGGATAAAGAGGGAGAAGCAAAGAATTTCTTGCTTCAATTTGTGGAAGCAGAACTACAGAGTTAATCTACTTGCATATAGAAACCTCCTTTCGTTTGCAGTGTGATCTGGTTTCTGTACCTTACTACAGTAATATTTTTAACACTGTTTCGCTGGTCATACATTATGTACTGACATCTTACTCATTTTGCTATGCTCTTTTTCCCCTTAATTCCTAAATAACACCCTGGGTGTAGACTAGAAAATATGCTCAAGTTTATTCTGATACTGTCTGACTTTCAAAGTGAACCACCTTTCCCTCTGTGGGAAAGCGACATGGTGCAGTTTGCTGGCTTACTCTGATCCAGCTGCAGTTTGTGACCACAAACCTTTTGAAACTGCCCAGCAGCTGAAGCAGAGGCAGGCTTTCTTCTTGCCTTTACACAGTCTGTACCGCTGTGAGCCCAAAGTGTCCATTCCCAACCTTCTATGGATTTCAAGCTCACAAGCCATGAAGTAATGAGGCAAAATGCACCAGTTTCAGGGAGGTAAGGAAGCTTTGCCACCAGGTACACAGCATAGGAAGCAATGCTACAAAAGCAGCTGGTGCAACAACTGGAAAATTACTTTTAGTGACAAACTCTGAAATGCATGGGGGCACCCCATGAAGTCTAGTGGACATCTATGCTTCAAAAGCTTCTCTAAGCAAAAATCCCATTTACATGTCTCTTAAAAGTTCCTGATACAAAGACATTTCCATTTCAAAAAGCAGTAACTCAAGTAAAACTCAATGTTAACCTCCATAAATGGTAGCTACAAATCCTTCCCAAACAGTTCCAGAGCTCACCCACCTGTATCCGAGATGATGATAATTTAGCCATAGCTGAACTGCTCTACCTTTGTTCCCATTGGAACTGTCATTTCTTAGCAATTAAAACTTCTAAGAGTTAATATTTACTTCTGTCTTTGCATCTCCTCTTCTAGGTTTCGTTTTAATTTCTACAAGTAATTTAATGTAGGGTTGGCCTCTGTTACCACAGCAGATGGCAAAAACTGCTGAGTAGTAAGGAAAAAAAAGCATTAAAACTGTTTTATATCCTGTATGTACCACATGTGTTAGAAAAATGGCAGAATTACATAGAGTGGAATATTGTTTTATGGAAACTACTACCATAGTTTGAATTATGGTAGCATTCCAGTTCCTACTCCCTTAGTTGTCTAGACAGGGCAAATAGTGCATTTGTTTTTAATGAGATATGTATTAATTTGCCTTGAAATACCTCAAGACCTCTGTAATACTTTCCAGCAAGCAAACCTCTTACTGCTGTCCTGCCAAGTACATAGCACTCATAAAATTAAGGACTACTGTTAAAAAAAGACAAACTAAAAAGAGCAGACATGTGAGCTGCAAGCTACGGTATTAGTCATAACCCAGTGCTATGTGGGAAAGTCAGCTACTTGTGTGGCTGCTCAACGGGAATGTGACTTCTGCGCTCAAAACTGATAAATAAGAACATGCAACACTCTCAGTTTTGTCTTCAACTTCTCCATAGAACTAATCTTACCCCATTTCCTTCTCCCCTGTCAAGAAAACAAACATTTTAATTGGAAAAACTTAAAATTTCTGGCTCTCCACATGATGCAATATGAACGAATGCAAAATCCTTCCAACCAACATACTCTATTCTGTTCTGTTCTGTTCTATTCTATTCTCTACATAACTGAAGATGGCCCAAAGGCATCTGAACTTGGCTATAGGTGCCAACATAGCTACGTTAGCCCTAACATGCTATCAAAAAGTCTGGGGAATTAACTGAGGCAGGTTGTAGCCACCCAATGAATTGCCCACCACCAAAGGCAGTGTCCACCCCTTTCTACACCATCTGCTTATTCTCACCACAAATACAGCAATCCTGCCACTGATCAGACTCTTACGCAGTTAATGTGCCAAGTCAAAAAACAAAGAAATAAAATGTCATGTTATCCACAGCTTCAAGAAACTGAGACTTCAATGAAAGAAGTATCTACACACAACATCAAGATGAAAGATTCCTGACAAATGCCTCAGCATAATGAGAAAAATGATGCCTAGATGCTCTATCAGATCATGTTCTGTTCAAAAAAAACCTCTATGCTACGAAGTTTCCATGATTCACTACCAAATTATGTAAATTTTGAAAATTTATAGGAGCAAAACAATCCAGAGTAACTGCACACAGCAAGGATGTGAAACAGCTGTGCAAAACGGAAAACAGTTCAAAACAAGATTTCTGCACTTAGTAGCTGCTTGCTAATCTTAATCACTAAATTAAGAGCAGCACACTGAGTAAGACGCCAGCCTGTGCCAAATCCCTCACAGAACTTACTTCAAACCCTGAATCGTCTGTGCTTTGTTCTTACATGGTATAGTTCTTTGGTAGTTTACAGTTTCAACAGACTTATTTACTGTGTTTGTGTCAGCCAAAGATAATAATACTAAAAGAGAAATATATGAGTAAAAATTAATCTACAATGGATTTTGCCTACAGCAGAGTTGACAGCGTGGGAGACTGCTGTTAGTGTACACGAAAGGGAGAAATTTCTTTTCCATGAGCTGTAGATGGAAGAAGAATGGGTTAAAATTACACCAATACAGACTTTACAGCGAGAGTAGAAAAGCATTGGATTAAATTGTCTCCAGCACTTGAGTATTTTGAGAACAGAACTTTTTTTTTCTTTAATTCAATTCTCTGTCTGAAATAATCTGTCTACAGGATATCAACAACATGAGATGATGACTGTTCCTGAATATCCAGTCCATTTTCTAAACAAACTCTAATGAAGAAGAAATAAAAAAGGATCTTCAGCACAAGCTTTATGTCCTTCCAAAAAGGACATAAGAATGGGAATGTATTACAGATTTTCACAATGTATGAAGTCCAAGACAAACAGCTACCAGGGGATCAAAACTCTCCCTTGCTGGTGGCTATGAAGTATCTTGGACACAGAAACACCACTAAGGTTTCCCCTTGCCTGACATCATGATGCCTGTTCACAGAACAGGCTCTGAGTCATTTCCAGACAGAATAAGAAGTAAACAAATCCAAAACTCCCACTCCACCCTGTATATCTTTTTACCAATGATGCTATCTTATGATATATTACTCAATGGAAGGGAGAAGTAGACTTGTTACTAAGGTCAGAATTAGAACAGGTAGAAAACTGGGAAAGGGGTTCTCTCTATAATATTTTATATATATATATATATGTATGTATGTATATGTACACGTGCATTGGTGAACAGCCATGATTTGACAGCTAATGCATGCACTGCAGTCGCATTCCTCAGCACCAACTATCAAAGTGACTCAGTCTCTCAAAAGCCCAGGCAGATGCTCACATCGCAAAAGATGCCAACATGCTGTTTTTGAATCAGATGTGAGGAAAGACAAAGTGAGACTTACTCAGCTGACACAAGAATACAGTGCTTTTTTCCTCACATTTGCCAAAACTTTGATGAAACGTAACTGAATAGAAAGAGAATTCAATTCACCACTTTCCTTCAATTTCCATGGTCTACCTTAGTAAACTGTAGTTCAAAACACCATCAAGCTGGACTAGCAGCACCTCACATGTCTTCCTGACCATAAACAACTACACAAAAGGCCAAGAAATCTCAGATCACATTCATTCTTTCTCCTACTCACTGGTGCAAAACCAGAGTCATTCTACTGATTTTAATTGACCTACCCCTCCAATGGGCCATGAAAAGGTTAGAGGAGACTTAGGCTCATCATACAAGGAAGTATGTGTTACTGGGCCAACCCCCCAGCCATGGTGAATTGGTACCATTCTGACACCTTACAGTACAGATGTAAACCAGCTACAGATTTAGTTCATTCATCTGTAACCTTTGTATCTCAACATTCTAAGATTATAACAGATGTAAATAGAACAATAAACAGATAAAACATCTATGCTTTATGTACCTTAGCCTGTATTTCTTAAAGCCTTTGCTACATGTTTTTACCCTACCAGTTAAAGCTTACGGCTTAATTAGGTAACATGGTTTCAGCTAAAATCCCAAATAAGCATCTGCTGGAGCCAAAGGATTAAACCATGCAATCAAAAACAGTGGAAAAATTTCTCTTTTGCCTTAAAGGTTTTTTTTTTTGTCACCAGCCCACATAAAACAACTCACTCTCCTGAATGTAGCTGTTACCTTACAGAGAAGATAAAAAAAATTTCATTTCTCTTAGGATAAATAGGTAGATCTAGTAGATGCAGAAAGTAAAAGCATTCATGGGGATTTGGTTTTCTATCTCCCTTCGACATGGACATGATCCGTAAAAGACATTTGGACAGCCTTGGTTCCCTAAACTCAGCACATTACATGTGAGAAGACTGAACTAAAACCAGGGAAAATGTAAACAACCACACTTTGATTGACACTACTCCCTTTCCACAGCCTGTTTGCAGAAGCATTGCTACCAACCAATATGCAAACACGGAAGAAGCCGATAACTGAACATGACGGATACCTCCCCAACGATGAAAAGCTGCAGACAAGCCAGAAAGTATTTCTGCAGCTGACAAGAATGCTGTAAGCTCCAGAAGTGGTGCAAGGCTCTCAGATGGACACTGACGAAGCAGTGGGTGGGCACTGACTCTCTGAGAGAAAGTCTGTTTTGTGGCCTTCTGGATACAGACTTACAGGTTTACTGTTGTGTTTTCACTAACACCATTGAATCAATTCTAGGCACTGTTACTGTGCTACAGTAATACCTTAGTTTTGGTGAGGAGAAATTTATTCCAAGAAAATCATTCTACCTTTAATATTTAATTACTCAAAGGGTAACAGTCCAGACAGATAAAAGTGGTGAAGCAGTTCTTCAGCCAACCTGATTTTGCATAAAAATACCTTTTCTTTGGAGCTTAACTGGAAGAGAAATACCATACTATAGCACGTGGGGATCTGGAAAATTTTAAAATTACTCTAAACACAGCCATAGACCTGAATTACTAATGACGAATGTTACTTTCAGAATATCAGTTAGTACTACACAGCTTTTTCTGCCTAACTTTACAGAAAAAAACAGTAAGCTAAACCAACAGGAAATATGAAAGAAACCTTAGGCACTCTTTTTTTTGTTACTAGTAAATTAAATTTATTAACGTTATCTGCATTACTTCAGACTCTCACTGATACAAACAAGAGCAGGATTTGATACCTTTAATTAGGAGTTACCCCTTTGTTGTTGCATCAGTTATTTACCTGTAAATCCAAGCCACTATTTCAGACAAAAAAAAATAATATTGATCTGTGTTCCCTGACCTTTGGTTGTTGTGTTTTCAGCTGGAACACCTGCCTGGTTTGCCTCACTTCTCAGCAAAAGGCACCTTGCTTCTCTTCTCTCTGATAAGGTCTAGCAGCTGTTTACACCTGCTTGTTTGTTCGGGCTCACCAAGCATGATATCTGAGTCCACGGAAACTGCAGGCTCACTTTTCTCCACATCATGGCCATTGCAGCACTATAGTATTACAAAAACATCTTATGTTTGTGCACACTATCCCATTCCTGATTCTCGTGTGGATCCATAGCTTTTTATACAGCGTTCTCTCTGAGAAAACAAGCCAACTCAGAATGGACTAAGTTCAATACATAACGATGTGGACACTGAGCTGGATGACACACACCTCAGCTGACAATTATAGAGATTTCCCACCTTCTCCCTTGGAGTTTCTTCATGCAGGATCAGAGGCAACATACGTTTTTCATACTCCGTATGTCAGGTCTTTCCATTCATTGCAGCTAGCATTCAGAACTTTCTGGCTGTAGTCCAGCGAACATCAGATGACCAGTAAAAATTTTGGTCTTAGAGAAACACTCTGACAATAAGGCCATCTTATCAACCATGAGCTGAATGAAATCTCTCAATAACTTCTGCATCACTAAGAAGCATTTGCTGCTTATAGAGTTAGGTAGGAATACTCAAGGGCATGCACAGACTCCAACACACCTTTCATACAAGAAGGGTATGACCCTTGTTCTACAAATATACTCATAACCTAAAACCTAAAAATATTCCATATTAAGAAGAGCAATTCAGAATACTAACTGCAAAGTTCTTCTCATCTTTGGCTACATCCTCTTTGCCTTTGCATCCTTCTCCACATCATTTTCTACTCTAACAAACACAAGATACTTGTCCTCATGAGCTAGTTGCACCTTCCCCTCAGTCTCATATTCTACATTGCCAAAACTGAAACTGAAACAGAAAGAAAAAAGAGGTTTCAGCAAAACATTCAGAATGTCTGAACCCTGCCTGGCTGAAGAGCCCTGGCTCCCTAAAACAAGCCAGGGGATGGATTTGCTTGTTTCAAAACAGACCTCTCATGGTCACTGGCAGAATGCTCTTTCACAAACTGGGCTCAAAAAGCTCAAGACCCAGCCTCAGACTGCATGGCAACTCCACACCTTTTGCAGTGGAGCAAGTGTAGACCATAAGCAGACTGCTAGCATCAGACAGGTTAGCAAACGTGAAACATCAGAAGGGCAAAACACACATCACACTGCCTTGGAGAGGTGGTGCAAGAGACTGAAAGACCTGAGGGTAGATTTGCTACCGAAAAGCAGTAGTTTTTAATGCCTGGTAAGATTAAAAAAATGCCTATTAGTTTTCCTGCAGGAATTCAGGTGGACTGGGACTGGATGGGAACCTGGCCTACAAGAAGTGGTTTGTTTTAAAATGTAAGCCATGACGTCCAAACACTTGAGGCATACTACTTAAAAACTATTGACTGAATGGGACAAAAGTGAGTGCAGTAGCATGCGGGTGTTCTGCTTACAAAGGCCAATGAAACTATGGTTCATTTTTTTAACTGATTGCCATTGTAAGCTATCCGTGCATTTTTCAGAAAGTTTTAGCCTATATTTCAACTGTAATAATCTATTCAAGTTACCATTTAGTATATACTCTTGGAAAACAATGACACAGTTAATTCATATCTCTTAATTCCTTCCTGGAGCATTAGCTAGGAAGTACAGTTTGCCTTATCTACTCCTACACTAAGGACACCTCAAGGGTGGGGTGTGTTGAAAAGAGCTGTACTAGTCAAGACACGATTCATGTCGCAAGTTATGGTTGGACAGTTAACAGAAAAGCAAACTAGGGGTACTAATAAATTAAATTATTAAGTATGCATAACTACCAGATTTAGATGTTATGGGATTTTAGGCTAGACAGTGACCAGGATTTCAACCCAAGAATGCATTTGGTGTGTCTACTGGCAGTTTGAGGTTGTTGAGTGCAAGTCACCAGGGACTAAAAGTTCAGTTAAAAATTAAACAAAAAAAACTGAACCAAAATGTAGGAATGGGATGCCCAAAACAAGTGTCTTCCCTGAGACACCAGCATGCTAAAGGGAGGAGAAGCCAACACCAAGACACTGCATGTTCAAGATTCTGCCATCAGCTGCTCTCCTGCAGTGATGCTGATGGAAAAAAATGCAATCTCCATCTCATTCATGCTTCCTTCTCCGTTTTCAAAGCTTCTTTTCTCTTCAGCACTGGCAGGAACTCCTCTCCCTGGAGCCGTATGAATCTCAAAGAGAGCAACACCAGTATATGTGGCTGAGAACACACTTTGTGAAATCATATGAAAGTTGCTCAAATAGGAATCAAGCAGTTACTTTAGCAGTTCTGGATATCTGCAGAGAAATGGAAGTTTGGTTGTGAAGTGCCACAGCTTAGCCATTTAAAACCATTTTTTCTCTAGCAAAGAGTGAAACAGAACCCCAGAGATTAATGATTAATTCTTCTACTATTTTCTTTATTTTTACTATTTTACTGTGAGACTAAAGACAAAGGCCAAAAAATGCCTTACATAAGGTCATTATAATGGGGATGCTATCCATTCTATCCCAGATAAACCAGTGACCTGACTGATGGTCACTTCCTGAACCTGCCGAGCCAGCTCGTAAAAGCAGTGCCACAGGCCTCCCTGCCCAGAGCTAAAGGGATCCAAGCAGCCACCTCTAACCACTGAAATAAAGGCCTGGTACCATGGAATCTCTTTCCTAAGGACCTGAGTGTTTGAAATGAGGCGCTAACCAGCTGCTGTTTGTGCAGAAGGATGGGTGCCAAATACCTGTGTGCACACAGGCACACACCCATCTCTGCATGGAAAGAGCGAGCACCTTGCACAGAGACACACTGAAGGCATCTCTCCCTGCTATCCCACATAGAAACTTTGATCTGTACCATATAACTAATGAGAAGGCAGTCATGCCCTGAAGAGCCTCTATCATCAAGGACACACAAAAGAAAGGAATGTATTTTATAGCACAAAGCCAAATGAGAAATGCATGATACTCTTCAGGTTCCCTGGTACACTCTCCCTAGATCTTAAGATCTTTAAAAATCTCTTTCAAGAAAGAGAACTGAAAGCAACCAGATGTACTTCTACTAAAATCTTGGGGGGGGGGGAATGCTAAAAAGCAGCTGTTGCTATTTTTCTTCATCAAATTAATACAGACAAAAAAAAAAAATCTTAGGTACACTAGCCTTTAATTAGAAAAGACAGGTTATAGGAAATTCTACCCTGAACGCAACTGAGAAGAAATGCAAGTAATCTTTGTGCAGCAAATATTACCAGTACTGATTCTGTTTCCTTTTATTTTTCATGCTTGCTTTTCATCACTTAGGCTGAAATCGGACTAGTCAACAAGCCAGAAAACATTTCAATTCTCATATGGTAATAAAGAATGACATTATTTTATCTGTGTTCCATACTTGAGCTTACTACTGAAATGAGTCTATTAATTTGCAAGCTAACTAACACTCCTCAGAGAAGTAAATACAGAATATTTGAGCCTTAAACACAGGGGCAAGTGAATGCAGAACTCTGCACACAGAAACATGCACATCCAGCGACCTCTTGCCTGTATTTGGCCTCTTTAAAGATACAAGAGCGTTGGATCTTAGCCTGACATCTACGCTGATGACTGTCAGTCCTCACTGACATCTGAGAAAGTGAATGTTAGTCTGGGAATGTAAATAGCGCCTCCAAATAACGCAGCACCTCTGAAGAACTGGACTGCACTGCCAGAAATGGCAAGCAGCCCAATTCCTCTTCTGGAGACTTAAAATACTGATGATAGTCTTCCAGCCATCAAAATAGTGTCAAGTGAGCCACTGAGTTACAAAAAGCACAGTCTAAAGAGAATACTGTAGTGATGCAAAGCCAAGAAGAAATTCTGTCTGAGAGGGAAAAGTGTATGTGTGGCGAAGATAATGCCTTATGTTTCTGTAACAGTGTTATCTGCACTAAATGTACACGTGTATACTTATACATATTTATATGCAGTATGTATATGTGTGTATTTGTACCTGTTTCCAGGAGGGCATAGGGGTGGCACAGGCACTGTGATTTAAAAAAGAGACACAACCTATTTCCATGGAGCTGCTTCTCCAGTGCCGAATTTCATTCCAGCCAGTATGTGGCTTTATGATTGCAACACAGACCCATCACAAGACACATCTTCGTCCATCCATGACGCTTTTGTGTCATGTCTTAAAGCCCAAAAATGTCACTGGAAAAACTTTCAGTGGTTTCAGTGGCTTTTCACTCAGCTCAGAGAATAAATGGGAACTGAGAGTTGTACGGTTCCAGTTATTACTACTTACTGTGGTAATAAATGATACAGAGTTTACATTTCAGAGCAGGTGGTTTGCTGAGGTCTTTGATGAATTCTTATATTAACCACCCAGTTTTATACCTAAAGTGCAGGAGCTGTGGGAATCCTTATTTTTTACAAGCTAAGCCTACAAATGGAACCTATGAAACAAGTTTAGTTTTCAGCATTCAGTTTCCCTGCAAGCATAAAAGTTGAGCTTGTGTGATAGCATGTGCCTATTTCTTTTACTTGGCACACTGAAAGTAAAAACAAAAGTGCTGTTCTAGAGAGGCACCAATCTGAAGGCTACAGGAGTTGCATCAGAACAGGTCCTGTTCTAAACAGCTGGCTCCCTACAGCCTCTGCTACCAAATTCCCATCCCCAGAACAGAATGTCAGTGTCGTCCTTTTTCAGATGACTGTCAATACTTACAGCTACAATTATAGAAACCTCTAGTACAGAAACATCCTACTACACAGCAGGATGAATCACTGATGGGTATTAGGGATGTGCGTTACCGAACAGCGTATGCTAGCTGTATTTAGAGATCCACTGAGATAATCTCCAAACAGATCTCAAAAGGTTTCCATTTTTAACTGTCCGGAAAATACAAAACCTGTACACATACTACTTTGTTACTAACATTTAAAATAAGCAGCGAAGAAGCACAATTACTCTTCCACCATCCAGCAGTCTGTAAAGCCTGTGGCCTGGAAAGTGACTGGGACATCCCGCAGTGTCACACGACACTTTAAGTATGAAAATTTGTGTATATAAAAATGACCTAAGGGGCCAGTGCAAAGTTTTCTGCAACTCATTTCCACAATACTTTTGTCTTAAGTTTACAGATCTAAGCAACTGTGCTTTTCAATTTGGACAGAATTTTTCTTTCACTTGGTAGACCTTTTCTTGGCAGCAAGTTTTTCTTGCTGTAACCCCAATTTTCCAATTTGCAATCTCATTACTCCAACAATAGTTCTTCACACTTGTACTACCCTAAGTAATTCATATTCTTCCTTAATGTTTAAAATTTTCAAGTATTTTCATATTTACTTCTGTTAGGCATCTCTTAGTCAAATGTATGTGTGTTTGTCCACTCTCCTTAAATAACAACCGAATACGTCTGTTGGTTGCTTTTCCCATTTAGCTTTTTCGCTAACTTGGCAACCTCTAAATAAGGAGTTTGTACCATGGGCATGCTGAAAGTTCAAAATGAGTGTGACAGGGAAAATAAACATGAACAAATGTAGTTCTGTTTCAGCAGCTGCTGCAGTAAGGATGTTGATGAAGGAAGAGCCCTAGGATTTACATGATGAGGATTTAACATGACCAGTTCTGATCACGTTTACTTCATAGCTGAATAAAGACTGCCACTACGGAATTTGACACAAAATTGTATTCAGCCCTCAAACTCTTCAGCTGGGAGACTAATAATGATATTGGTTCTGGATACAGCGCTGGCTTGGCATGTGAGGTGACCTACTCACAAGGAAAATGCAGGTAATGGCACTTGATATATGTAGCTTGTGTATGATCATTGGAGATAGCTAACCTAGAAATACTTTTTACAGCTGTGAAGAATGCTTAGACACTACAAGCAAGCCTAATATATAAAGAAACAACACCAGTGTTGTGTTCCAGTTCTAAGCAGGTTGAAAGGTTTGCCTCTGTACACTGGTTTTGAAGATCCTGTGCATATATGCTTGAAAAAAACATTTAAATTGCCATCCTTACACATATCTCATTATTAAAAAGCATCATGCAACATGCTAACACTTTATATGAAAACAAGCTGTAGTAGCAATTTATTTTGTACCTTGACTTACCATCAAATCTATAAGCTTTGCCAAATAGTAAAAAAAAGTAGAGCACACACAAGCAACTTTATTTTGCTACTTGCCATTGTCAGCTTTAATAGCAGTCTAAAAATATGAGTTGACAGAGGGAAAACTTAGTCAGAGGATGGTAACAGAAAAGATACACTAATTTCAGGTGTTACACCTATTAAAAATATAAACTACCACCATATTATTTTCTTTTTTTAATGACTTATAAAATAGAGTTGCTTCTGTGAAAGAACTGGAAGAAGGTTACTCTAAAAAACGCTACTTTTGCTATTTGAGCGCAGTATTTACAGCCAAACTGAATATTCAGATCAAGCACCTCAGTTAACCGCAACACTGGAACTCTGCTTCAATTAATAATGTAATACTCCTAAGTTAAATTTATTAAAAACAAAAACTATTTTGACTGCTTACCCCAATGGTTTTTGTGTCTTAGAGCATTCGGAAATTTCACTTGGTGAACTGTACCATCTTCTTCCGAATGACGAACCCAAAGTATTTGTTTAATTTTCAAAAGGATAAAATGTGTTCACTTACATGATTTCTTTTGTTTTCTCCATCTTTTATAGATGTAATCACTGTCTCAGAAAAGACTGTTGATCCAGTTTTGTTATCTGTAACCTGATATGGCGAAAGAAGAAGAAAACATCAAACTATATTTTTTAAATTAGTCTTTTGTTACTCTCAGTCCTACACTCTGAAATAATTAACCCAGCCTGTCCTTTTTTTCCCATTTTGCTGTCACTCCTACAATCTCTTAATCTGGAGGGGGGAAAGTACATGACAAGGCTACCTCCTCATCTATTGAAAATGTCATTGTAACGAAGATAACCGAGCAGAAGATGGTCCTTCTTTTATGACACATGTAATAGCTGTACCTGTGTCTTATTTTTAGCAGGCATTTTTTCAAAATAAATTATTGTTTCACATTAACCTTCAGTGACATATGGCCCTACATAGTGACTAGGCAAGCAAAGAAGATACAGTAAAACCCTAAAGTAATTATCATCAGGAAAGCTTATGCACCACATGATCTTATTTCTCCCCAGAAAGTGCAAAATTGTTTTTATGTTTGAAGAAGAGGTTGTCTAGGAACCAGCAGGGTGCTATATATATTTTCTCGTACCTTATCAATTTCTTGATGAGTCTGAACAGTTTTATTACCAACTCTGGTTTCTGTGTTGGACTCATTATGGTAGTTGGGAGGCAAGTTTTCAAAGTTCACTTCTGACAGTTTTTTTGCCCCTTCCTCTTCAGCTTCCATCTGCCAAATTTAAATAAAACAACTCAAAATTAACAACAATTGCAGAAAAGAGAACAAGCAACACGTCTTGTGTAGCACTCAGTAACACCCTGTTTAATTCCGTGATGCTGCTGGTACAGATCCCCCTCCATGGGAAGGCTTATTCAGCTGTTTCAGTCAGTGACCACAGCAGCTCTTTTAAATGGACTAGAAAAACACTGGAGAGCTAAACCCTTAAGCTCTGGACTATTTAAGCCAAAGTCAGTCCCTGTGAGGAAAAGTGTGCAAAGACAGGCAACTTTCGGCATCTGCACAGGCTGATGCCGGTCAAGAGCCCAGCTTTCTATTTTTTCCCAGAAAACCACCACACACTTAAGACAGAATTTGCCATCTGACAAAGAAAAGAAAATATTCTGGAAGGTCAGAGAGCCATAGCCAAAGCCCCTTGATGTCAACTGAAGTAGTCCTATAGATCAGGGTGAACACATCCAAGAATTTCATTCTCTGTTGCAGTTCCCACTGTCTTTGTTTGCCAGATGAAGACTCAGCACAGAAAAGAAGTGCTCTCTGAATGAGAAAAGAGGAAGCAAAAGGGCATGAGTCTTGTAAAGAGCACGAACTCCGAATCAGTTGTGTCCCTTTGTTACTTGCAACTGCTGTAACACAGCTAGGAGGCCACAAGTTCAGCCAGGCTGAACAGAATTTTTTCCAAGAGAAAATTTCCCTTTCTGGTGTCTGTTTATTTTAAACAACAGCTGCAAACCTTTTTAAGTGTAAAGGATTTATCTTCTAAGATGCAACTCAGACAATCCACATTTTGTGCAGTATACAGACCATTGACCATTCCTTGATCCAGAACTGACTATAGGAAGAGGAAAACAGGCAGAAATTTTTACTACATCTTTATTTATAACTAAGCACTGTAAAGAATACTTTTTTTAAAATGACTTGTTTCAATGGGTTTGCAGTCTAAATGAAGTGGATGACAGAGGCAGATTTCAGCGACTGTCCAGATGTCCAGACAGTAGAAGTTCAGAAAAAAACAAAGAGTAAACAAAGGTCTGTTTTGCTAGTGGGTTGTCTGGAAAAGCTTTTGTTGGACTATGTGTTTTTTGCATAAGAGAAGAGAAGTTGGAAGGAAGATTCTTCACATGAAGGGGGAAAAGAACAGAAGTGAGGGGAACACAGGAACAAGGCCTTTTGGTTGCGGCAGGAGACAATGGCTCAAGGTCTAGTCTCAGGTCCTGGCTTTGAAACAGGTCCTGTGCGATTCCGGGCACAGAATTTGCGATCAAAACACAGAACTACATCAAAAGTAAGTCCTTCTCTACACGTGTTTTCAGGACTGTCTTGCACCTTTGAATCCTGGTTTGGGATAACGTTTTGTGCCTTAGTTCCTGCTGCACAAAGACAATAAAGTACCTCTTCACTCCCTCCCTTGCCACGTACTGTCATTTTCTCACTTCAGGATCCAGACGGACTGCTCACCTGCATTTTTGCCCCACCACCAGCCTGCATCGCTGCGAGTGGGTGGCTTTCCAGGGCAACCCCCGGAGCCCCAATCCAACCCCGGGCACACGGCGAGCCCCGAGCCCCAAGAACGCAGAGCAGCCGAGGGGAGAAGAGGAGGCGTGGGCGATGCGAGAAGCGGGGCGGGAAAGCCCAGCACTGGGAAGAAATAGTGCCTGCAGCAGAGGACAGACCGCCCGTCGCAGCAGGCGGTACCTCCCGCACCTCCCGCCTTAGGAAGGCGGCCGCACAGGGCGGGTTGACGGCGGTAGACGCCGAGCTGTAGGGAGGATTTTCGCGCTCCCCCCGACCGAGAAGCGCGCAGGTCGGCGCCTGGGGCAGCGGCTCCTCAAGGAGGAGC
>NW_010156587.1:0-17432 GCF_000695765.1 Mesitornis unicolor
GCCCAGCTCCCCTTAGTGCCGCCGGCGGGGAGGAGGTAAAGGGCCAGAAATCGCCCTCCTCCTCTCCGGGCTGCTCGGGCCGTGGTGGGCCCGGAGTGCGGACCCATTCGCCGACTCGGTTCAACAAGCAGCGTTAAGTTGATAAACGAGTTTCTCCAGTGCTATGGCAGCAGGTGTCAGCTGGCCAAGAAATGGCAGTGGCCTGTGTCTTCACTGGGCACCAGGAGAGACCAAACTTGAAAGGGCCTTCAGCTCAGCCCCTGTCTGAACATGAGGTAAGTGTGCGCAGAAGAAATTGAAAAATGGAAGCATTTAGGAGCAAAATGAATAAATGAAACCTGGATATTAGAAAAAAAACCTTTTCTCCCCAGGACTATGTTGATACCTTTGCTCAGAGAACTTCACCGTTGGACACATGGAGCAAAATCTTACCTAGAAAATCAAGTCTCTCACTCATGAGTGGCACCTGGATTGACCCAAGCAATATTACTGGTCACAAAAGGATGTTTGGTGTGTGCAGAACATAATGCAAAGTCCAAGATAGAGGCAAAAACAAAAAGAAGAGTGCCCTCAACCCAATATAACACACAAAAAAAGCAGAAGGGGCCTATCTCAGTGAATTGTAACTCAAATGCAAATCTGATAAGCAAAGCTGAAGCAGTAGTGTTAAACACATCATTAGTGGAAGTCCCTGCAACCTCCAAGTGACAAAGGTGCCCTGTATGCTAGGAAAAACTGAGTGCCACCTCCACTTTGATTCTGTTACTACAAGAGGAATGTCTTTCAGACAAGGAAGCAATCTTAGAAAATAGAGAAGCTTTAGATTACTTGTTGCTTAGGTCCAACCATGGGCATGAAGATTTTGAAGGACACTGCTGTTTCAGTCTCACAGATAACAATAAACCAATAGAAGCCAAACTGAACAACTTTAAAAACTTCAATAGGTAAGATCCATAAGACAGGATCTGAAAGGAGTAGAATGGTGGAACTGGTTGTTGTACCTATTTCCTTGCTCAAATTCATGGGTCCAAATACTATTTTGGTCCAATCTAAAGTGTGCAAGTATGCAAAAAGCAAAAGAAGGGAGTGTTACGTAAGAGAAAGCTACCATGCAAAGATGGCTTTGAAGACATGAGCAGGAGAACTTGACTGACAGTGACCTTGCCTGTACAAGAGGGTTTGCTGTTAGAAAAAACCAGACCAAACCTGCTGAAAACAGCAAAGTTGCAATAAAATAGCTAATAAATATGCATTAAGTGTGCTTGTGCAGGAGGTCTGCATGAACAAATATTCAGAAGCGAGTGATAACAAGTGATGTAGTGGCCAAAGCAATAGGTTATGGAAATTGTAAAAATAAGTATGTGAGTAGTCTTAAAATTGCATGTGAAGAGTCAAAACACGGGGTCCTTCATGGGCTCCAGCACCTCAAGGCTGGCAATGAAAAAGGTTTGAGCAAGTGTCATCTTCTGCCTTCTTTCTGGTACCTGCACACAAACTAGAAGAAAAGAAAATGCGAGCAAGTCCTTTCTGCTAACAACTGACTACAGTAAGTGCTGATTGCTTGTTTTGTTTTAGTTTTGATTTCCATTTTTAAACAATTTTATTGTACTTCAGTGAGAGGGCAATAGAATATTAAATGTAGCCTTCCAAACTGTTTAGCTTGGGAAAAAGATGGAACCATTAGTGTTTCCTTCACTGTTAGTTTTGATAAATGCAGCATACTCAAACTGGGCATGAGTGAGAAGAAACACCAGTTCAGAAATAGGGTTTTTTCCCAGTTTTAAAATATAACTCAGTACAGGGGGACTTTTTTCTTGTTATTTTGCTGTTTGGTTTTGGTTTTTTTCTTGCTACAAATGTAGGTTCATAGAGGTTCTGCCATCAGTTATTCCAACATCTTTCTGTTTAGTCACTTGCTCACATATATTTTTTTATTCATTTAAAGAAAGACTTGTGGTAGTGTAATTGTTGATTTCCTCTCAAGGAATTTTCTTGGGAGAAAGATGAAAGGCTGTTGTATTTATCATATCTCTCCCTGTCAGCTAATTTAGCTAGAACATATGCTAGACAATACCAAAAAAAAGAGTAAATGTCAGCTTAAAACATCCAAAATAGAAGCTTAAAAAGCATGTCACATTTTCATGTTTTTTAATCTGGTGGACTGAAAATAATTCTCTAAAGCACCAACAGAAACTTGTTAGATGACAACTGTGTGAACCAGCTTTTGGTTGAATCACATTTCTGTCACGTTTCCAGTATTTAGCTTATTTTTTCCTTTACATAAAAAGCGGCAATATTAATAGACACAAAAACAGTTGAGTGTAAAAGCAGGAAGAAATAATATGAATATGTGAGGTTTGCTTTGAGATAAAGGAAATCATGAAGAGAACATGTTAAATGAGTAAAGGCATCCTCTGAAGTTGTTGGAGCTTGGGGAAAAATATTTTTGTTAATATGAGCGTGAAAAAAATGGATCTGCTCTAAAACATATAAAATGTGTTCATAAGAAAATTAAAGTTTCCATCCAGATGTTATTTATGTGTTCTTCTTAAACTGGAAGTTTCTTGAGAACCAACAGCAAGAAAACAACTGCTCTTTTCACACATCAGTAACTGAACATTTGATGCCTTTAAGTGCTCATGACATCCACTCCCTCTTGTGTTCGTATCCTGTATTTTTAGCCATTTTTCAGTTTTCAGGGCATTGGCTTTGTTACACGTCCAGTGCTAGCACCATAATATTGCGGAGTACAATAAAAGGCATTTCACAAAGGACCACCCAAACTCTTTTTCTTGGAAGCTCAGCCTTAACAACACTTTTCTCACTGTTGCCTTCCAATACAAAATATACATATTAATACATTGCACACTCATAGATGCCTGTATCCACAACAATTCATTAAATTTCCTAACAACGCTTAGCGAGTCTTTCAGTGAACCAGACCCAAATGAAAGGTGAGCTCTGAAATATCTATGGCTAGACTGCAAGATACTTTTCATGCTGATGTCTGAGAAAAAGAAGTGAAGCCAATTCGTGAAATCACTGATGGATTTGATTGCCATATGAGTCTTACAAGAATCGTTAGCCTGGTTCATGTTTTTTAGAGCTGATTTTAGCTATGACTATTATACGTAGGAGGTATGTGATTCCATAAATGTACATAGATACGCAGGGACGATAATCTGTGCTTTCTTTTTTTGTTCTGTTTTGCTGTAGTTTATTGAGCACATTGGTATCCATGAAGACGTACCGAAATCCATTTAGTTCAGACTGAGTTCAGTCTTCAACACTGATCTAACTTCTGATTATGAGACACTGTCAGTCCTTATGAATCTCAGCCTGAGAGATTCTGAACACTTGTGACTTCCCTAAATTTCAGTGTGGAGTTTGCCTTTATTAATCATATCACAGTGACATTTGGTATTCAAAATCAGGGAACCACTATATTTAAATAATATAAAACAAATATCATTCCAGTCTCAGAAACAAAACAAAAGGTAGGAAGGAGAACTATTACACCATGTAATCTCTGGTTATTTGTTCGAAATTTATACTCTCATTCCATTCTGTTGTGGAATTGTACATTATCAGGTCTATTAGATCGTGTTATTGTTATCACAGTGTATTTTTATGTCATGATATTTAGGGAAGGAGATGTTCAGTACCTCAGCTTTTATAGTGCTATATCAGGCAGTGTACATTTTTCACAAAGATTCTGAGCCAGATGTGGGCTCTGTTAGATCCTCCTGTCATTTGTTAGCATACATAGTTATCAGTTACAGATGTTAACATTTCTCTTCAATATGATGCATGAAAATAGATGCTGTAAAATACCAAAAGGTGGCTCTTATATCCTTGTATTAGGGAGAAAAAAACCCTCTGCAACAGTAGCTGGAGAGAGGAGTGAGAAGCTGTGAGAGGAACAACTCTGCTCACACCAAGGTCAGCGAAGAAGGGGGAGAAGCTGCTCCAGGCGCCGGAGCAGAAACTCCCCTGCAGCCCATGGTCAACTCCATGGTGAAGCATGTCTTTAGAGTTTGTTCTAATAAGTTATTGAGGAAAAATGGGTATACTCACCTGTTTTCTATGCAAATTTATGTATTTCATAAAGTGTAGGAGCCTCACACAAGAGAGAGTTCAGGTTGAAGTTCTTTGTTACTGAAAGGTTTATTTAACCAGTTTGTTAAACAGACTGCACAGAATAATGGGCCCTCTGGTGGTGGTTCACCCTCTTAAATTCTCATCATCATAGAGCTCTATTAACAAATACAATAAAACCCCCACCCTTCCTTTTTCAGTAGCAGCACAGTTTTTCTTGTGTTATGTCTCGAGAACGTTGTTATCACTGCTTTTCTACACGTAGGCAGTGAAATAGTAAGAATTGGACTAGTTCTGTTATAGTGAGTCATGGTACACCTGGATGATACCTGATACTCTGCTGTAAGGGAGTTTTACTTTAAATACCAAGAATCCATACCTGTTTCTGCAAAAGGTGTGGTGACAGGACATTTGGTCACTGAGGGCCTGGCAGAGGCCTAGGCACATCAAGAATTTTTTAATACTTTATACAGTGGTAAAACAAATGTTGGAAAAAGGTGTCAACGTTTGTGGAAAGGCAGGAATCGTCCTCTATCCTGTTAGAGCTGGAAGAGCAAAATAGGTTTCTCAGTTCTCTAATGAGAGAGGGTAGGAAGATACCAGCTTTAAACTGCAGCAGTCACTGGCCTGAAATCTAGTGATAAATGACTTGAATTAAGTTTTCTTGAAAATGTGTAAGGATTGCATTTTTTGGAAAGGAGTCGATGTGTAAATATCAGAGGTTTCTTTGCTTAGGCCAATGTAATGCACAGTACTTGAAAGAAACAAGAAAGTACCCATCTTACACAGATTTAATATCTCTGCTTATGTTCTCATCTTAGTAGTCAGATGCATCTCGGCTCCTTTATTCCCACTACGTCGGTGGATGCTTGCCAACAGATTTCAGTAACAGAACGGGGGAGGCAAAAGCACTTTCTTTTCAAGTCTGTGGTTTCCAGATTGCTCGGCCCCTTTTAGTCTCTTTCATAAGACTTAGAAATATTTACCACAGAGCCCCCTAAATTTATCAGGATTCGTGGCTTATGTACACGTGAGCGTTTTAACAGCTTGGCTGATGATGTGCGTCATCCTTCAGAGTTCGTTGCTTTTTTGTTTCCTCCTCTGGCTGATTGCTGTAAAGTCTTTTACCACAATCTCGACCTTGACACACAAATATTCTGCTTTTCTTAACAAAAAAAAAAAGAGGGGGAGGGGGGAGAAAGCCCTCAGTCAAGCAGATGAGTGCAATTTAGTATGATTAACACTTAGCCAAAACTTCGTATTTTCTGTGGGGTTAAAGATAGCTCTTACGCTTTCAGCCGCATACTTTCTAAAACAGTTTAAATGTTGCCAGTAGTTGGTATTTTGAGGCTATTTATTTTGTGGAGATTGAAGTATATCAGGCTGTAAACATGCAGATAGTACACACGTAAACTAATGTCATAGAGCAGATGTGTGCAGCCTTCTCTGCTGATGCAGCTGCCTCTTTGGTTTTGTGTGAAAAGAGTGCCCACAGTAAACACTCCTATGCTTCAGGACACGTTTTTCTCCATTCCCATATGTGTCTCACTCCTCCCCTCTAGAGGATTTTTTATGAGAGAAGTCAGTCTAGACATCTTGCATTCTGCATATATAGTATATTGTTGCAAAAGTACTTGTGTTTTTAGTTGAGAAATAAAGTTGCACAGTGGGTGGCAGCACAGGTCCAGCTTGATTTTGCACCTTTGAGAAAGTGAGTCAGGCTTCCGGTCCTGTAGTGGTTGCTGCTGTTAAAGAGATATCCTTTCTTTTCTTGGAAGCAGCTGATTTTTAGCAAAGAAATGGAAATTACCTGTGCCACTGATCTCTGCTGTACTACAAAAGCAGAGTGGTTTTGGGGAAGATAATTTAAACAAAATAGTCAGCGAAGGATGCAAGCAGCACAGCTCACTAGCAGTTTGGGGTAGAGCTTGCTGCATAGACAGAAGTTGTGTTAATAGAAAGTCAAATTTAACGGTAAATCTACCTCTTGGTAATCCTGCTTGAGTACTGCTACAGACACTTGGCTATGGCTGCCTAACAGCCGAAGCAAGAGGCTTCAACAATGTATTTTTGGATGTTGAATGGCCTGAATAACCTGAAATATTTTAGCTAAACTGTAAGCTTAGCAGTCTAAACTGTGTAGAACTGAAATTTTTAAATTCTCAGTCAGATTCTGAAATTTAATTCCCAGGTGCTTTGTCACTCTCCCCTCTTCTCTGATCCTTAAAAGGGGGATGTGTAAGGGAAAGGAGGAGGGTTCGTATCTTCTTTTCAGATGGGGTAATTTGCTCTGAAATATCTTGAACCAGAATCCTCAGAAAGTCCACACATCAGCACCAGCATTTGCACCCATTCTGTCTCCAGACAGGCCTATAAAACTTGATGTTATCATTGAATATTACACATCTTTCTTTGATTTTCCCACCTAGCCTGTGGGGAAAAAAGCAGGAATCCTTCTAGGAATACATTGGTTATTAAATGAAAACTTGACTGCATTTATTTATAATTATTTTGGGTTAATGGCAGGCATTTTAATCGTGTTCTGCTAAAACTATTTATTTGTTTATTTGCCTGAACCACACATTGCAGTATTTGGCTAAAGTAGCACCTAACACCCAGGGGAATGTCTTAGAGCTACAGATTTATGAGATTATTCGGCTTAGTTGGTATTATTACTGTAGACCTCTTGTGGTACTGAATATGGCTTGCTTATTTTCAACTTTTTAATCCAGTATTAAAAGGAATTGCCATTAAGTTACACCATAGAAAAGTAATTAGTCTAAAGTTAAATCTTGGGTGGTTGGTTTAAACCTGTTTAAGCCTCCTGTTCATCACAAATCCTTTACAGTTTTTCCTGAACTCCCTTATATTTGTGCCAGCTTGTGCCCAGTGTAGCACCAGAGGAGTTGATGGGATCATACTGGAGAGTAATTTGATAATATTTGATAGCATTTCAGTCGTCTTAAGTTGCTGGCCTCTTCATAAAGACAGACCCTGTGTTGCTGGAGGCAATGGAAGCTCATTAATTCCTGATCCACTTCTCATGGAGTCTTGTTTCTGTGGCAGTACCTGGCCTTACCCCTTTGCTTTGTGTGACAGCTTCCCCAGGTTTAATTCTGTCAGTTTGTACAATGAATTCTGAAATGTCCTAAATTTTGTGCATGGGGTGTAGAGTAATAGGAATTGCATTGAGGTAGCTGGGTTTACTACATAAAAAAGAAAACTGGATAGAAGTCTCAGAAATTGTTAGGTATACCATTAAATGAGCAGCAGAAGTAAAATAAGATGTTTAGACATTGGAATTATTTCTGTTTGTAGTGCTTCCCTGTACTACAAGTCCTGTAGCATATTAGAGAATTATAAAAGTATTTAACGTTTGAAATTATTAATACATGGAAAAGGAAGAAAAAGTAGCATTGATTATAAATTTGATTTTGTGAGTAAATTTGAACAAGGGAACTGGTGCTTACCTGAGGCATTGGACAAAGCTTCTTTCACAATATCACTAGGACTGACCAAGACTTCTCCATAAAAGCTCTACGAGCAAAAGGGATCCCACCTGATAGGCTTTGTAGTGTTTTTAAACCTGTGCGTGGGCTGAAGTTCATCAGATAGCTTCGGTACAACAGTGTAAACAGCTACATGTGCCTTAGCTAGTTAAAGGCCTGAGAGTGTTTGTAAACTTGAGACCTATCATGGAAATATCGAGCAATGCTAAATGATCTTTTATATTAACAGCACGAGTTGTGCAATGAGAGGTCAGCCCTTATTAAACAAGGAATTCCAGTCTACTGAAATAAAAAGGTAGGCTTTGTTAGTTCTGCTGTTCACAAAGGTAACTGTTTATCCTGCACAGCAGTGTTTCAGCCTCTCAGTTTTCTCTCCTGTGGTCAGCCATTTCTGGGAAAGGAAGTGAACGTCAGGGTAACATTAAATAAGGATGTAGCTCTTAATTCTCTACTCTTCAGCAGCATTGTGCCAAATGCTGAAGCTGAAGTTTCAGACTTCCTAATCGTGGTACAGAAGTCAGAGATGTTTCAGTATTTCTACATTTGCTGTACTTCATGGGCTAATATAAGAAGCATTTCAATAAAAGATGGTGCCTGGAATTACAAGATATTGCAGGTCTTGTAGTGAAAACATAGAGTTAAATGTTTGGCTGCCATCAGCACTGCTGTGGATAGACTGAAGGAGGACATGAAGAGAAGAGCAAAGCTCAGTAGCATGGTTTATGCCAGGACTGGTATTGGAACGGCACTACAGTCAAATCCAGTGAGATAAAAACGAACTGGAAACAGAATACTAGCAACTGCAGTCCTGTGGTGTTCAGCCATGTCAGCAACGTCACTCCATTTTCAGCCATCAAAAATATTTCATAATATTAGAAGTAAAATACAACAGGAGGATTTTGGCAGTCCAATTTATCTTATGGCTTTTGTTGGTTCGTTTCTACATCGTACTTGGCGTGATGATATTTGAGTATTTGTCTTCTTGAGTGTCTAGGGAGCAAGGCTACCTGATCAACTGTGTAAGGGATTCACAAGAGTGGGCCTTCTTCTTGGTCCACATTGTAATAACCACTTCAGGCATCTTTAATGTGTTTTATCATTAACTACTTAATTTTCTCAGCATCTTTGAGCTACCTGTGCACCTAAATTGAAAGGCTAAGCAGTTTATTTTAGTGGCAGGACTTTGAGGTTACTGATGCCAATCATAGCTCATTAAAGCATGGTGGTGTTGCTGCCCACATTCCCTTTCACCCTTTTAATGACTAACATAACCAGGATCAAAATCTGAAAGCAATCTGGATTTGTAGTCTGTGATGAGGACGTGGAGTCTGAAATTTCTCTGCTCTTTAATTTCTTTGCTATTGCTTCCCAGGGGAATATGAATTACATGATTTAATTTTAGGGAATAACCCCCCACTTGGCTAAATTACAGGTAATTTTGAAAATTAACCAGCCTATCCAAGGCAAAGGGTCTGTGTTGCAAAGAATGAATGATTGAGTGAAAGTTTCTTAGGAGTCAAACATGACACCAAAATTGCAGAGATTGGCTTATAATATGGAAAGATAAATGAAACGTAGTTGCAAAGTCTATCCAACATACATACATATTACCTAAAAACTATGTCTGTATCTTACAGATCCTCTAGGTACTGTTTTCTAAAATATTTTCCATTAACATATCTGAAAATCCACTCTAGTGATTTGACATTTGCATCTGGGAGTCCAAATGCAAGTACCTTCAGTGTATGGATGTGCTGTGCATGGCTGGGGGCTCAGACCTGGTTCCAGTGGTGCTTTCATGAGATGGGAGCATAAAACATCAGTGCTGGTCCTTTACTTACACAGGTTTCTAGTCTAAAAATACATTGCTGAGCTTCCTTTTCTTTTTCCCCTTTATCCATGATCTCTACCTAATGGGGTGCACTGAAAAGAGAACAAACCAACTCAGGGATGCTGGAATCATGTCAGGATAAACAAGTTTTTTCTGTCACTGGATACTGTGATACCTTCTGTCCTGCACAGGGAGTGCCCTGGATCTTTCCTGATTAATTGCCTTGGCAAGCTTTCTGCTTAAGGTGTTTTAACATTTCTGTAACATTTACAATCAACTGTTTGATGGATGTCTGGGGCGATCATCTGCCCCCTCCTCCCAGCCAGCTCTGCCCTGGGGAACGTGGACACAAAACACCTTCCCTGTCACGGCACTGGATGTTTGTGGTTAAGTTCAATGGAAGCAGATCGTAGGCTGGATTCATACAGAAAAATCAATAGTCAGAATAAATTACTTTATAAGGGGGAGCGTTCAGATATAAAACTCCAATAGACAACAGAGATAAATAGGGGAAGATGTGAAATTATGTTCTATTATGTGCTTTGCAAGTCTCCAAATAATAAAATCTACTTTTCAATATGAGAAAATTGCTTATAAGAAGGAATTAACTTACTATATCAGCCCAAGTCAGATGTCGCTGGTATTCTGGGAGTTTAGAGCTTACCATAACATACAGAAATCCAGTGTGAAAATATGTCTTAGAAATGTATTTAAAGCAACTCTTTAAATTCTGAAAACTAGCACAAAGTCCCCCGCTACAATGTCTGCAGGCAGAACTAACGGGTACTTAAATTGTGAAGGGGAAAGGTGCTACCACTGCTGTGCTCCATTGTCCTAAACTGAGACTTCGGCTGCTCTTGACTTTTCTCCTGAGGGTGTTACTGTAGACACTGATCAATAATGCTTAAAGTAAAAATAGCCATAGTACTGTTTGTAGCCTTAATGATCAGGAGATAAGCAAGGCAGAGTTTGTGAAAAGTAACATCTCTTGTCAGGCCCAGTGATGAAGTTGAAAGAAGTAATTAAAATAATATTTCAAGACTTGGTAAGAGGTGGCACTAATTGCTCAGGCTGATTGTCTAGTGAATATAATGTCCCTTTTGTTATCCTACCTGTTTTTTCACTACCTCCTAATTTTCTCAAACTGCTACAAGTCTTTTATTTGAAGATGCTTCTATTGTATATTAATGAAGAAGTTAAATTATCATGGACTGAAGCTGAAACTCCCCCAGCATCATCTTTCTTAACTCTCATTGTCCAGTAAGAAAACAGGTCTGTAAGCGATACTATTCATCTGAACAAAAAATAAACTGTTACCGTGGCATTTGTCAGCTGTTTATAAGGCTGACACCTGAGCTGGCCTTTGGAGCCAGATATCGGCACAGATAACATGATGGTGTCTACTTTCAGGCAGGTTTGAATTCTGAGCACAAGACCAGCAGGAGCAGACAACACCTCAGAACGCCACCATTCCCCACCCCAGCTCCAGTGTCTGCAAATATTCGGAACTAAGTTTCGTTCACAACCATTTTCTTCTTCTGTAAGTACAACAACAACAATTATTTCTGAAAACAATTTGCATATATAGTGTTGTGTGAATAAATTCAATAATTGACTTCAGGAATCAACTTGTAATACTGACAGAAATGAAAGTGTAGTCATTAGAACTATTGTGTAAACGAAGCAGACTCTATTAATATTTCTTGCATATATGACGTTGCTTGTAAGCCCGAGGAACAACATGTACAAGTAGGCAGCAGCCACTGATATGAAAAACTGATTGTGCAAGAAGAATTCTTTTCAGTTTTGACAGCAAAAGGGAAGTCCATGTCACAAGTGTCACATTTAAAATAGTCACAGTGTTGGTAACTTCACCACAGTGTTAAAGATCGAAGTTCACCTGGACTCTTCATTAAAACTGCTTTTACTTTACAGATCTGAGTGCTGAGTTAAATCCTTGGTCCCATGGGAAGTACATTTTAAGGTAAGAATTCAAATATCTTTTTTAAAGACACCGTGTTAAGGTGGACTTCTCATCTTATATATCATGTCTGGTTTTTCTCATGGATAGCTATTTTGTGTACCACAAATGTTTATGAATGGAAACAGATCAATTTAGACCCAAAAATGTTGACAGTGAGGCTACTGTGCAAAGGAAATGTTGACTGAAAAATGTTACTAAGACTGTAGGAACTTGTTACTCTGGCATCTTTGTCCATGTAAGCAAGAGCCTGTATAGACATATGTGGATGGGAGAGAGAAAATTCTAAAGGGTCCGAGAAAGGTGACCATGGAAAAAAAAACTATACACATTTATTACACTGTTCAGTGTAATATGCAATATTGCTGAGAGGGTCTGTACCACTGCTGCAACCTGCCCAAAAATAACATTTCAAAAGGCTCTTCTGGAATTTGTGTTCTTTCTTCAATGGCCCACAGTGCTGTGGAGGTGATTCTGCTGGACTGATGGGATACAATGCAGTGATCAGTCAGCCTCTGAAGAAAGAGGTTGTGCTAGACAAAAACAAGATAAGACTGGAAGTTTTGCTGCAAAGACAGAATGAAAATATGATAATTTGAATTCCAGCAAAATCCTGACATTTTGGGGTAAATTAGTTTCTTACAGGTGCTCCATCTTGTAAACCATGAGAAAAGGATGGAAGCTGCAAGACTGTCTTGTAGGGACTCCTTTACAAGTTCAGGAACAAGCTGGCACAGAACTGCTGAGCATGTCAGGGCAGACTGACAGCTTGCTGTAGTGCAGATGGGATCTGTAGAATATTTTAAGACTGGAACGCTACCTACTTGCTTTAAAGCATATAATATTTCTGTCCTTGGGCTGGAGTTTTGTGTGGTGACTCCATCATTTTACCTTCTGGGCACAGCGATCTCTGAAACAAAAAGAAAGTATAAAGCAGGATCAGTTTGTACAGATTCATATAGGGATATATAATCATAGAAACATGTTCAAAGAGTCATTTAAAGTTTGTTTAAAAAAACCATACAAGGGAGTTCACAATAACAAGAAGACTTTAGAAGACTTGCGTACGTAGATTGCCAGTTTTATCACCAAATACTTTTCAGAAATTTCTCTTAGATGTGATTTTACGTGAACAAGTATAGAAAAGAGCTCACAGTCTGACAGTGGTAAGGATTATGAGTTTATTTACCTTTTTTGCTTTAAGAAATGAAACATCAGTAAACAAACACACAGTTTACTCTTTGGGTAATAGTGAAATTGTTATGTAGGAAGCCAGTTATTCTAAAATGAGTAAGTATTCCTTCATGCACCAACACATGTCTTGGACATGAGATTATGTCTGTCCTTCATGCAAATCTACTGTTGTCGATTTGCCCCCCAGACGTGCAGGAATGACTAAAAACAGATAAGAGTGACTCAACTTATTGCTTATCTTACCAGTTTTGCTTTTCACATTACAAAGGGAGAATACATGGAGGAATACGTGCCCATGCAACTGCTCCCTGCGAGAACAGTTTGTATGGGAGTACGACAGAGGATATTGTTTGTACTTGTCTGTTACGTATTCCTTAGATATGTACTTCAAGCGGCACCTGGCCCACAGGCATACATGACTAGGACTTGTGTTGTTTTTTTAATTGACTCTCATATTTGTATACAAATTGATCTAAAATGGCAAATTGGAACAAAGTTGAGGTGAACAAATAAAATTTTTTGCTATATAGGTTTTAAATGAAAAAAAAAATTGTGGAAAAAAGTGTCAATCAGGAGGTTGGCCTTGCTGTTTCTGTCAAGACAAACTTCTGCCGTGGCATATGCAAATAGAAGTATTGAGGTCAAGGTCCTCACTGAATTTTACTCTCTGTTCTAATGAACTCCCCCAAATGGTTTTATACTAAATTAGGGCACCATAGTGTTTAAAATGTTACGATTCCCATAAAGGAAGTTATAAGACTCAAGAGATCCTGATGAGAAGAGTGTAGCACAATTCTTTAGCTATATTTTTAGCCATAATCTATCCTAATCTAAAAGATTCTTTATAGTAAGCCTGGCCTGTTGTGGCTATTGCTAACTTTGGTTGTGCACTTTAGACTGGATCTTGTGAAAAATTAAGAAAACACTTTATTTTTATAGCATTTTATTTTCTTTTGAGTGTCTCTAGGCAGTGCTAGAACATACTTCATTATGTGAGATCTAGTCAAAGTCCTGCTTTTTACAACTGTTCAAAATTCCCTCTAAAGTCCAAACAATATGTTCTACTAATAAGACATGTAGCTGTTTGTACCAACAAAATTGGACTGAGAGTGCCCAATCTTTCCCTAAATTATTGTGATATAGATCAGAAATATTTCTGTCAGTAGTGCTTTCCTTTCTTATATTCTTCAGTCAGAAATTCCATGTCCATACAGCATACGATTTAGGATCTAATACACTAAAGCTTTGCTCCTGATGAGGCTTTTCAGTTTTGTCATAAACTGTACAGTAAAACAGCATTGAAACTGCATTCTCCTTTGATTGTATGTAGTGTGCAAACCTAGCAACCTAATAGTACTGTCTATGATACATTGATTTGACCCAGGATCATTAACTAACAAGGTGCCCACTTGGATGAAAGAATCAAAACCCAACCACAAAAACGTGAGTATGAGGGCTATCATAGCTGTGGTCTCTTGAAGCCTACTGGCCTATACATCCAGATGTGTATAGCCTGCCTGATGAATTAATTGAGTACATCACAGTCTCCGAAATGCTGCAGATATTTAGGTGTTGTGGGGCATAATTGCTATCTGGGTAATACTTCAATAAGTTGTCCCTCTTGCTGCCTGAGCAAGCAGAAAGTTACTGTCAGGCATTACCTCTGGAAAATAAAGTAGCTCCAAACTCTGCACAGATCTGGGCAGGTAACGAACGTGACATTTTTATGGAATACAAATGTTATGTCTGCAAGCAGGTACATGTTACTGTTTCATGCATGGAATATGGCTTAAAACAAAGATTTAATTACGTAATGCAAGGATATGTTCAATGCTTGCAAGTTGCTGTCCGTTCTTCTACATAATGGCTCAGAATGAGAAGTCTCATCTGTGTAGATCAGGATACCAGAACTGGTTAAAGGTTTTGAGTTCAGAAGACCTTTCAGACTTTGTCTCTACCTTCCCCTGCTCCTTCCCCAAAAGGCCCCGTATATTGGCTGTAGATACTAGATGTGTTATACATTTTTTTAATTCTTTATGTAAAATACAGAAATTGGTTATTTTATGACAGCTGTTTTTAACAGATTTGCAGATAGTTTTCCAATCTGGTTTAACGCATAAGAGTAAGAAGGGAATGGAACTACGTGAACAAAAAAAATGTGAAAAAGCATCAAAGAACAAAACAATTCAACGTTTGGAAGTAGGCCCCTTCTCTCAAACCATTGCCCTTTATTGAACAGGCCATCCTTCCACCTCCCCCTACTTGAAATTCCTCCCTGAAATGCACTTCTTTGGAGAGATCAGTAATCCTTTGTGTCACCAAATGACT
The DNA here is from genome assembly GCF_000695765.1 of Mesitornis unicolor. Taxonomy (NCBI): domain Eukaryota; kingdom Metazoa; phylum Chordata; class Aves; order Mesitornithiformes; family Mesitornithidae; genus Mesitornis; species Mesitornis unicolor. The sequence continues at coordinate 14,942 of NW_010156587.1, forward strand.
GACTGCTATGTTGGTTTTGTTGTGTTTTCTTTTAAAACCCGAGAGTCAGTTTAAAAAGATCTAGAGTGAACAGGAGTATGTTATTCCTGATGAGCAGAGTTGAAGTGGAAGTTTAATATGCTTCAGGTTTGGTTTTTTTTATGATGTGCTCTAAGTTTATTGAGAAGTAGCAGAAATATAACTTTTAAAAAAAAGATAAAAAGAAAAAGAAACACATTAGAACTTTACCAGCCTGAGGCAAAACGGAGGCAACTTTTTTAGGACAGTGCTTGCTACGAAATGGCAAAGTTTGTGTGCAAAATTTGTTTTCTGTTGTTCTGATTCTAACTGTACACTCTGAAGAAATAGGATTGCATCAGAGAATTAGTTGATTTCAGCAGTCGTTGCTCCTAGTATAAACAACTAACCTACGAGGCTCCAAATATTGATTTACTACTTAGATAAGAAGTGCTAACATTACTCAATCCCTTTGCTGATATCAGGAATGAGGTGAGAAGCTGTTGACTATTTTTAAGTTTGCCCTGAAAAGTGGGTGAAAAACAGAGACCTTCCAGACTGCCTTTGGTCTCTTCTCACCGTACCTTGCTCTTGCTTCGTTTTGTCCTCTGTGCTAAGAGTGAACACGAGTGTTGGTGCACAATTGCCCTTCCTGGGAAGTTGTTAAGAGAAAACAAGAATCTTTTCAGTCAGATTTGGTTTTAAAAATAGTGTTACATAGTGTTATCTAAAGGCAGTTTTAATTGTTGTTTGTGGACTTCTAAAAGGTGTTTCTGAGCTCTTGCAGTGAACGTAAGCTTCCTGACAATATGCTTGTTTTTCTTAGCTACCTGTTTTGAAGCCTTTGGAAGTATTCCAGTTAGCCTCAGGGTATTGCTAGTTGACCATAGTTTATTTATAGAGAGCAAATAAATCTGTTTGTGCTTTGCTTTCAAAAAAACCTGTTTGAAACCTCTCAAAGAACTAGTTTAAACATAACTATTTCTTATGAAAAATAAAAGAGCCACTGCTACATCAATAAATCCAATGTAATTCAGTTAGGCACTTGCAAACCTGTAGCTAAAGGAACCGTTTCCCATAATACTGTTTCAGTTAATTCAAAACTTAAGACTTTAAGAGGTATAAAATAGTTGGAACAAATTGCAAAATATATTCCCTTACCCATTTACTGTTTATGAGAAAAATTTAGAAAATAGGCTAATGTGTCAATGTTTTACTTGGAAAAAAATTGTAGCAAGTTTGTTTGCCTAAATACAGGGAGGTTAGATAACAAAAATATTTAGTCATTTCAGTTAATTCAAAACTTAAGACTATAAGAGGTATAAAATAGTTGGAACAAATTGCAAAATATATTCCCTTACCCATTTACTGTTTATGAGAAAAATTTAGAAAATAGGCTAATGTGTCAATGTTTTACTTGGAAAAAAATTGTAGCAAGTTTGTTTGCCTAAATACAGGGAGGTTAGATAACAAAAATATTTAGTCTGCATAAAACAGATGTGCCTTTGGGCATCTTGCACAATCCAGGCCCTCTCATTAGTGATGATTTGACATTAAGCAAAACAATGGTGTTTGAAACAAATTAGAGCAAAGTGAGAGTAATAATGGATTGCCCTAAAGTTCATCTAGCCCAAGCAAAGCAAAAACCACACAGTGATTCAGTTCAGCCTCCATCCAAGGAAGTGATGCACTTTTGGCTTCTCTAAGAATGAGAACTATTAAATATAACAGCCACACTGCACATTCAGTTATTGCCAGACAATTTTAGCCTCCTGTAAGGTGTTTTTTATAGGCACAAACTCTTGTTACAAATATAGCTATGGCTTGTTTTGTAATTTTGCTTTTTTCACACTCACTCCCACTCCATATGGGATGGGGGAGGATTTTGCTGGACTTGTGCTCTGCGTGGATGGAGCATGAAATGTTTCCTCTTCCCTTACACATTGTTAAGAAGTGGCCATGTGTTTTGTCCAAAGTTATTTTGTGCTAGTTCTCTTCTGAAGAAGCTTCAGCCTCCAAAACATGTAAAACCATCTGGCACACTCTTGCATGAATCATAGGGATATTTGTGGCCTCTGGCTTTTTGAACCGCACCATGAGTAATCCCAGTTGCTCTCGTCAGTGCCACTGATGCAACTCATTTCTTGTGTTCTGAGTAAAAGACCGTAGGGGCCTCTCACTCAGCTTGGTGGTCTCCACGTTGTCAGGAGGCAAGACTAGGGAAATGTCCCAGCAAAATCAGTACAGTAAAACTCTGCTGTCCAGTCCAGCCTGAAAGATGCATTACTGCGTGGGGAGGCTGGGGCTTGAAGTGATTTTTGCCGTGTGCCCTCGGGTCTGACTGTCCCACAGCTCTTGTTAAGCCTCACTGGAAAACGAACAAAATCAACGGCGCAGCAGCGCAGTGTCGTGGTGCGGAAGAACTCTGCCCGAATCCCCCGCCAACCCTCTGGGCACAGAGGACACCTCCAGCCAGGTGTCCACGACTCAGCCT
>NW_010156588.1:0-10164 GCF_000695765.1 Mesitornis unicolor
TGCTCCGGCCCCGGCGCATCCCCGTCAAAGAAGCGAGGTTTTGGGGGGCTTAAGGGGTTTTTTTTTTTTGGCAAATAAATAGACTGCGGGTTCTGCTGGGATATTTCTGGGTTCGGAGTCGGGCTTTTAAACGGTCCCCATCAGCTCCCCTGGCAGCTTTGTATCTGTGATACAGGGACAGGAGAGGTACCACACTGAAACAGCACCCAAAGGCTGATGCAAGGACAACACGCACGACAGACACTCGGTTTTAGGGTTTATTTCATCTGCTAACATTCATTCTTGATCTAGACAAAAACAAGTAGATGATGATTATTTTTTTTTTAAATCCAATTTTTCTGGTGGAGGAAGTGAAAAAAAAACCAACCTTTTAACACTTTTCTTTTGTAAGATGCTATAAATAAATATATAAAGCTTTAAGTGTTACTTGGCTCGAGTTAAACCAGTTATATTTTTGTTGTTAAGTTCCCGAAGTGGTAAAATAAAGGGCAAACCATAGCCGTCCAGCCCCATGGGATGACTCCACAGCCACAACCACTTGCAGAGAAGCTGAATCTGTTTGATTTACATCACATGGAAGGGGTGGGGGGGACGGTTACGGTTTTTTTACCCTCAGTCACACAACTCAAAGACAAGAACTGAGTTCCTTGCTAGGTAAAGCACACCAGAAAACAAGGAAACAGATTAAAAGCAAGCCCTGCCTGCATTGCCCTTTCCCTTCCCTGTGCCCGTTGTGCACTAGAGAGGAAAGAAGAGGCAATACAAGCAAAGCCTCAGACAAAAACAAGTGAAAACTAAGCTCAGATACCGCTAGGGATGGCAAGAAATCCTGTGGCTGTTGTGTGTTTGCCTGGCAGACTACAAACAAAAACACAGAGGAACTTCAGGTTGAGAAAGGGAGGGGATTTTTTGTCTTTTCCTTATGAAAACAAAGATGAAAAGGGGCAATAAAAATAAGTTAAATCATATTCCAATATGTACAAAACAAATCATGCCCAGTAAACCATTTGAATATAAAATTATTCCTTATAGTACATCTCTCTCAATGCAGTCTGCAGAACTGACACCTGGGGGGGAACAGGGAAGGGGAATCACGGGGCTTGGAGGGATGAGACAGGCTCATTTGGGGCTTTTTTCAGCTTGCGTGGCTGATAATTACAGAGCAAACCACCTGCAGCTGGGACCATGCAGGCTTTAATACCCACGGGGTTACCAGAGGATGGGGCAGTACAGTCAAGGAGAGCTTGAGTTGTGTGTGCAGACACTGGCTTGCTGCTGCACCCAAACTGCTGCTGCCTGGCTGTGCTTCAGAGGCTGCTCTAAAGCCCTGTGTTCGCTTCTGCCGCTGGACCAGGATCTGCTCATATCAGTGAAAACAGGAACAGAAAGAGAGTGCAACCAGCCCTGTGGTTTGAATCCAGCAGTGTGAGCTGCAGTCCAAGCTATAGCCCTGGAAATGCAGTGTTTAGCATGGTCTGCATTGCAAATTTCTGAAGTGCCACCCATTTCTGTGGTGTTCGGAAAATTCTGCGGGACAGGAGGGGGTCTCAATAACTCTAAATTTAGTCAGCAAGAAGCTGGAGGAGCTTTTAACCCTGGGAAATACACCTAGGGCAGGCCCTGTTCTGTAATGTCAGTCATCTGTTACCTTCTGTAGCTGTGCAGTGCTCTCTGTGGGGTGATTTGATGGGCTCAGAATGAAAACTTCCTGATTAACACGTGTCCGCGCTGCCTCTGTGCTGGCCCTGCTGCCTCCCTCGCGCTCTCAGCAACGGCGCTGCCCTTCCTGCTCCTACGGGACAGCCCTAGGAGAGAGGATTCAAAAGCTTGTTGGGACCTTCCTTATGCTGCTTCCATAGCCATCCCAGTTCTGTAAGCAGGTAAGGGACTGCAGGGTGCAAAACCACCAACCTGAAGCACTCCCCGTTTATTCCAAAATGTTGGGTGTGAAGGGAGAGATTCAGGCAAGCCAGAAATTTGTACTGACCCTTTGTGGATGACTTTGAACCTGACAAGAGCCTGGGTCTGCGGCCGTACCAGGCAGTCCCTACAGGGGCAGGGTACGAGGTGGTGTCTGACTGATGGGGACACTTTGGAGCGGGAGGCAAACCCCTTCAGCAGAGCGAGCTGGGGTGAGACAAACGAGAAATAACAAGTTTTCTTCAGCAACCCCACATTTTGGATGACCAGAAATACCTCCTCTTCCTTCTTAGCACTGCAGTGCATCTTGGCTTTGCCGCCGTCCCAAGGCAGGAATGGAGCCCACGGGGAGGTCCCCGCTCAGAGCATCGCCCATGTGGGTGGATGTGCAAGGATCAGCGCAGTCCAAGGTGGAATAGGCGAAGAGGCATCAGCTTTGCCCAGGTATCAGCCTGTCCAAAATGCTCCCTCACAGGAATATCGCTGGCTGTATGAACCCTTAGAAATACCTTACACAGCCCCAGGGTGTCCCTGGAGCAGTGGCAGAAACAGTGTGGGGTGGACAACCGTCCAACTCGGTAAAATCTGAGTCCAGGGGGCACCACGTCCCCATCTCCAGTAGGAGAACGGTCACTGCACCTTCCCCTGCTGCACCTACCCTGCCCTGGACCAGGAGGCACCGATGGGCCCCATGAAGAAACACTTCATGCAGCCAAGAAGGTCTCAGCGTGCCTGGAAGCCACAGGAAAAGCATTTTGGAAGAAAGGGGCAGATACTGAACACGAGTGTACGACCTGGCCACTGCTTCTGCCAGAGCGAGCGCCGTCAAGCCGCCGTTCTCCATTCATTTCAAATCTACACACGCATTTTCCACGTTACTGTAGCATCAGATAATCAGCCTTAAAAATAAATTGTACCACTCCAAACCGTAGTACAGAGAAATCACAAACAGCCTACATTCACATTATGTTAAAAGAGTTCCCTTAAACCCACCAAAGGAAGAAGGCAGTGCCAGGTAACACAGCACTTAGGATGAATTAAAGCATGGCTCACAGCCATAGCCAGACCAGCACAGCCACCGGGGTGAGCGAGGGCTTTGGGTCATTCTTTTAGCTTCCAACACTTCGAATCTGTTCCAAGGTGCCCTTTGCTTCTTAGAGAACCTCTTTACAGCGAGTAAATTTGCTATTCCCAATGTACAGGGGGAGAAACGGAGGCATTTGTTGGGCGCAGGATTTGAACCTAGAAATTGCTGCCTCGGTGCCAGCCCTCCTTTTGTGGGTTGAAGTGAAACTGTTAACAAGACAGTTTTCCAGATAGCTTCATTTCTTTTGCTTGTTACTGTAATATATTACAAAGAGAACGTTGGAACAAGGTCTCTTACTGACGTGAGTCAGAGGCTGCCTCTGATTTCGGGAGCCCTGCAGACAGATGCATTAAAATCCAGCCCGTAACACACAAACAACTCAGGCACACCAGGCCAAACGTTACCAGTCCTAATCGTACACCGTGCCCTTTACTGCCACCCTTCGGGAGATGAGAGCAGAATGTGGCCTCAGGAGTTGGTGCTGGGATATCCAGACCTGCCCGGGCATTCACCAACGTGCCCCTCGACTGTGGGTTGGCTGCAGAAACCACGGGTGCGTGATGGACCCGTAACGCAGAGCACACAGTGAAAACGTCTGGGTAAAGCTGGAAACTGAGCATACAAAACAGTTGCTTTTTATATCCCGTGTATTGGGTTTGCGGGTAAACAGCCTGTAAAACGGCATGTTTCAAATATAAACGTTTTCTTTAGTTACAACGACACACGAGCTCGCAGACATCGCTCCTCCCAGCCTTGGGATTCAGAGATGGGCAAACGGATTTGTAATGCCCTCGAGCCAAAAACCGAAAATGGCTTCAGTTTGCTTCCCGCTTTTCGGCTGGGAGGAAATGCCTATGGCCAGGCTGTGCTCCTCTAGGAACAGGCCTTTTTGTGCACTGACACGAACTTAAAGACAGCGACAGCGCTGGCAAATCCTGGCACCAGCCAAATGCATGGGGAACAACGTCCCCCTGTGTGTGGTGGGTGAGTGCTCATGCACTCTGCAGCACCAGGATGCAGACCTGACCCAAATCCATTCGAAATCAATAGGAACAACATCCTCTGACTTCAGTGGACCTTGGATCAGGGCTGCAACAGGGTCATATTTGAGCCCAAAGTGCCGGTTGTGTTTTCTGTTATGTTTTTAGCCGTTACTCTTCTGCGGAAGAACAGCTCCAGAAGCAAGGTGTATGCCCTGGGGCACACACAGCAGAAACAAGGCAGCTCCTTGGCTTAAGGCAGCCCCTCCTCTGCAAAACTCAGCCTGAATTTGAAACTGCTGGAAACAGCCTGCAGAGAGACAGTTAAACCACCACACAAGCAGCACTTCATTTGTGTGATAGGAAAGGGACGCTGTAAAAATGACACGCTGAGGTCGGACACATCAGATCTCTACCTCTCCTCCCGTGATTTCAATGCCATATTTGGTCTGCAGGTAGCGTGGCCCTTGAAAACCAAATCATATTCCATTGTGCTTGTAGTTTACCCTAAACAGTGGCTGGTTCTGGTCTTATGAGCTGAGTAATAATGGGGTTAGACACGAAAAAGGGCTTCATTTCCCTGCTTCCAGACAAAGAAGTGCTTGCAACAGCAAGAAGACAAGCCATACTTTAATTTGGTGAGTGGGAAAAGGAATTAGAGAAGTCACTGTTTTTCTGTGACTCAAAAGCAGAACGTGGTTAGGCTGTCTCCACACTGGAGGGGGTTAAACTTACATAAGTCCCTAAAAATCATGGATTTTCTGCTTTGAAAGGGGTCTGAGACTAAAACAACATGGTCCACAATTCCCCTTTCCAGTTGGATGAACTCAGCTTGTTTGGGTAAAGGAAGAGCTGCAGAGCAGGCGCTTTGCCTAAAGACAATGCACGCCGTCTCATCATGAACTCAGACCCAGTCAGAAATTTCAGAGAGCCCCATCCTGTTCCCACTCAGATCAGCGCTGGTGGCTTCACTGGAAGCAGGCTCATGCCCATTGATGAAAGCAATTACAAATAACTGAAAAAATACAGATGCTCGTTCTAGTTCAGTATTTCACATAGCAACAAACGGAACAAAATCACCCCCTCATCTTGTTCCCGTTAATGACTGATTATGTGCAGGGTCTTCCCTGGCAGATTTACGAGGCAGTATTGCCATTTAAATTCTTATTTCGTCTTTTTCTCAGGATGTAGGATAGGGTTTCCATGTGCTGTTAACACATCATACTGATGATGGCATGGGTGGCAGTTGTGGAGGGTGACAGGATGGCGCGTGAGTGCACATTTGAGCCTCTGTGGAATTTGGTCGGCTTTTAACTGGTTTTGGGACCTGTCTGTGAAATCTGGGAGCTCTGTGCATGGATTCCCTATGATTTTTTGACGTGAAGTTGCGCATGTATGTGTGACACCAGTGCAATGTATCAAAACGGCTGTGCTAAGTACATATCCTAGGCCACAGTCAATTGGCGTTGATGTTTCTCATCCTCTGATGCTTTTCCCCCTTTATTTTCACGGTGCTCTACTTCCTGGCAGTGCCAGCTGACCTGAGGTGACCGCCCTTGCGCTCGGGTCCCCCCCTGCCAGCACAGCACATCCTCGCCCCGGCCACTGTTACCATTGACTTACAAGCAGTGCAACTCCCATCCCTCCTCCAGAAACGCCCACAAAGGAAAACCTCTGTTTCCTTGGTTTTTAATCCTGTATCTTTATATCGTCATGCCCAGGGGATAAACAGGTTTTTAAAATCCTCCTCCTGCCATTTGTGTTTGAATCGTGAGGATAAGAAACGTCTGTATTTGGCCTTAGGAGTGGGTAACTGCGTTTGTGCATTTTTTACCTCTGTGTTACAATGTTGACTCTTTTTTATTTTTATGTATTTATTTATTTTTTTTTTAAGAATCTCATCGGTCTTGTAAGAAACAGTAAAAAGACCCTATGCTTCAGGAAGCAACCTATCTTCTGTTTTACAGACTCGCTTTTAAATAAAATATTTTCTGTTGTTTCTGTAATTTTACTTCCATGATCTTTTATACGGAAACCCTAGAATATCGCTAATATAAAAGTCTGCCTAGGCTACCACTTCTCTATAATATGGCTCATGTAGTCCTCAGTGGGCAAGCGTCCTTGCTCTTCGGTCTCTTCCTTGGGAAGTGCTTCGTTGGACCGGTGAAGAAGCCTCTCTTCCCGGTTCTTTATCCTCTGCTCCATCCTCTCCAGCTGCCGCTTGTACTGGTAGCGCTGTTGGAAGAGGTCCTTTGCATAGTCATAGAGCTGCATGTCCAAGTCATTGAGCTCCTCGATCCTGCGGATGGTGTCGTTGTCCACCTCCACCCCGCCCGCCCTGGTGCTGTTGTACTGCATGAAGGGCCGGATGAACTTCAGGTTGAAAGTCCTCTCGAACAGGTACTGAGTCTTTCTCTGGAACTCGGTCAGGCCGAAGAAGGCCATGTCTCTGAGGTTCTTCTTCGCGCTCTCCAGCAGGATCTGCGCTCGCTTGTTCTCCGGGATGAAGGACATGTTGTAGCAGCCCACCAAGCTCAAGTCAGCCAGCATCCTCACTTGGCGGTTGTTGGCCAAATTGTACGGGCAATCCATGAACTCCTGCAGCGTGCAGCCCGACCAGTCCGTGCCTTCGTAGCACGACGGCAGCTCTTCGGGAGTGGGGGTCCTGCCATCGCACATGTGCAAGGAGGTCTTCCAGGTCGCTCCGCGCTGGACGTGACGCCATTCGCTGAGGTAACGAGATACGGGGTCTCTCAGCAGCGTGATGTAGTAAAATTTTCTACAAAAAGAAGAGAAAATAAAGTAAGTACTCTGCTAGGAACAAGAAAGATGCTGGGTAAGCTGAGATCTAGTGCAGCTATCAAAAAGACATAAGTAAATCAACATCACAGCGTCCATTCCACTGCACTCCTGGGTATTTCTCTTCTTGCCACATCTCATGTGAAGTAGTTTGTGCAACATCAGACCCATGTTTCTCTGTCTCATTGCCCACTATTTTTGTAGTAACGCTTTCACCAGGACATCCATTTCTAGCAACAGAACAACTGATCAGGATTCAAGTGATCTACCGACTCCAGAGAGCAACTGGGACTTAAGGGCCTTTCACACGACCACGCGCCCTCTGAATTAGCCAGGCCTTGGTCTGCACTTCAGCCCAGCAACCGCTCCCTTGGTGAACCGGGGCTGTCACTGTCACTTCGTGCAGATGACACCAGGACACCTACTGCTCGATTGAGCTGGCTGAAATCTGGGAGTCTGCACTGGACAACACCACGGGAACACCACTGAAAAACAACTGGAAATCAGGAATGCAACATGCTCTGCAGAAAGAGAAGGCATGAGGTGACAACCTGCAGTAGCAGCAATAGCTTATTCTCATCATAGCTAACCTGCTGTCGATATGAACAAATTACAGGCGTGAGTTTGACATGTGAGACTAGAACGGGTGGAAAAACAAGCCCATCAGGAGGAGCACACACAGGGACATGGGGCATTCTTGCTCTTCCAAATATAATGAAGTCCCCAGCAATACAAGCAGCCTCTTGCAGTGAAAACCTGAACATTGTGCAAAGAGACCCTCCAGCTTCAGCCTGGGACTGATAGCAACAGCAGTCGGCAATGAACCCCTCCCAGACAGAGGGAAATGGGCCTTTTCCCCCTTCACTTCCAGTAGTTTGGGACAACAGCGTCCTCAAGTGTTTCTACAACAAGGAAATACCTCCTCTAGTTGCCAAAGTTGGCAGGGAATGAAATCCGTGTGTGCTCCCAGTGCTGTGTGGCACAACTGGGAACATCCGGCTCTGGCAGGGTAAGGCACACGTGCTATTAAATGCTTCATCCAGGGGTGGTGGTGAGTTCACTTCCCCACCCGAAATGCACCCTTGGAATGCTGCTATGGCTCGCTGCCCTGGGAGAGCTGAATGGGATGGCCATTACGGGAGCACTGCACAGCTTTTTGAGACAAAATTGAAATAGTGAAAGAAAATCCTGCTTTGGCTAACATTAACACACCCGTATTTTCCTAGCACCTTCGGTATTATTCTCCCTAGCCCTAACCTAAATTACTGCAATAAGAGTAATTTAATTTTAAGGAAATACATCAAAGACATTGCCCAGGAAGCCTGGCTTGAAGGAAGGTTTGCTTTCCCAATTGATGATCAACTTGCTGAAGGGTTGTTCCAAAGCAGTAAATTCTGGTCTTTCCAACAATGGCAACGGGCGTCCACTCCGGCTCCAACTCCTCTCCTGCTTTCTGCCTCCAGAACTAGGGCTGGTAAAAACATTTGCTATATTTGGAAACTTTTCCATGTCTGTTCATAGCAGGGCTATCACACTGTCTAGTAACACTGTCTGGTGGTGTCTGTGTGCAGGGAGGGGGGAGAAAAAGGGGAGCAGAGTGCATAGGAGAAACCCTTCCCTTAAATTCACCTCATTTTCCTTCATTTACATTGCAGCCTGTAATGCTTCAGCTACCCAGACGGAGATGCAGCTCTGATTTATACACAGTGCTAAGCAAGCTCTAACAGATGGGGATAAAACATGACAGTGGAAGGAAAAGGAAAGCCATGATGAATGCCAGATGTTCCAACGACAGACAGTGATGCTAAACACTACCAGCATTTCTCGACGTGTGAACTGCAGTGGACTTTTGGTTTACACCAACGTAATCCAAAGGTTGCATTTTTGCCTGGAGCAGGTTGAAGCCAGTTATTACGGTGTGGCTCACAGAGGCAACTACAAGTTTCACCTAAGAGCAGGGACTCATTTGTGAGGTATCCAAAGACACAGGAGGAGCTGGTTCCTGTCCAAACCTGCAGTCTGTACACGTATGGATAGGGGAAAAAAGAGCAGAATTAGTACCTGCATGTTGTAGACAGGGGAACCACAAATATTTAATGATGTGCATAAAATCAAATGGGTGCCTGTGGCAGAGCTGGCATGAAATGGATTCCAGTGAGCCTGAGTCTCTTCCTCTGTTTAAACTACTAATAAATCAGATTAATAAATACCACGCAAACCTGCTAGGGTCCATTGAAATAGAGACAGCTTCAACAGGACGTGGACTGAACAAGGGTTAAGGAGCAAGTATGTCTGTCTTCACACTTGCACTGTACGAGCTATTAATGGAGGCAATGCACTGGTAAATATTTTATGATGAGCAACCTAAGATCCATCTCAGTGAATAGAAAGCGTAGAAAAATAGGTTACACTTGTTGAACTTATACTGGATTTGATGTGCCGCTTTCCAGGTCTGTCACATAGAAAAGTGCTTGAAGGAAGGGAGCTGGCCTCCTAACACAGAAACAAGGTAATATCTTTGGAAACTGGAATGCAGGCACCTTGAGGTACTTTAGGAAGCTGCTCCCTTAAAGGAGCATAAATTCAAAACAAAACACAGACTGCAATGCAAAAGAACAGTTTAACCCACCTCATTTGAGATGTACCGCTGGCATACTGCAAGCTATGCTCCCAAACCTGTATTTAGCTTTCTAGAAGGATACTGGACTCAGGAATGTGAGCAGCACACCTTTAGCACTGGGGCCTCAGTAACCAGAGAGCGGAGCCACTTTGATACCAGATGAATGACCTCGGAAATATTCACCCAAGGTACTTCAGATACTGCAGTTTCCCATCTCAAAGTGTAACTTGGGGATTGCCCTTAAGCTCAGAGCAAAATCAGATCTCTCTCTAAAGCAGCATCGTTATTCACGAGCCAGGAAGTCGGGGGAGCTTTGTGCCACCGTGGCCGAGAACACAGGCAGTGCCACTTGTCATCAGTGGCTTGAAATTTATGAGGAACCACAGGACCTGTAAGTTCTCTTTTGTCATCAGAGATAAAATAAGCCCATAAAATACCCACAGCTGTGCGTGCCCTTCCTTTCAGCGTGGTGTCCCAGACAGCTACTTAACCGAACTGTTCCTAAAGGCTCATTTCAGGCGTGGTCTTCTCCTGGCCCAGATGGTTCCACTCAATGCTGCCTCGTAAAAAACCCAAATAACCCCAGTGCCAAGTTGTGCTGGCCTTCCTGGAGTTAACAAGTTTGAGCAAGAAAACCCAAACTATCTACTTAGTAAGAGATTTCCTTTCTTTATGTTCCCCTGTAAAGCTGGGCAGTACAGCATTAAGACTGCAGGCTTGGCTTCTACATAAACATGGGGTTGTGATCCCCAGGAGGA